>NW_026777883.1:0-78944 GCF_028023285.1 Balaenoptera ricei | reverse complement strand
GTACGGCGTAGGGTATGGGTTAGGGTTAGGGTTAGGGTTAGTGTTAGGGTTAGGGCTCGGTTCAGGGTACGGGTTAGGATTAGGGTACGTGTTAGGGTTAGGGTAGGGGTTAGGGTTAGGGTACGCATTAGGGTTAGGGTAGTTATTAAACCTATCCCACTCTCTAGATACCCCTTAGCACGTAAAGGAATATTATTTGGGGGTCCAGCCATGGAGAAGAGTTTAGACACTAGGATAAGATAAGGAACACACCCATTATAAAGAAATCACATAAGGATTCTCTTTTTAAGCTGTTCCTTCAAACACTAGTGCTTAGGAAATCTGTTGGAGGCAGAAGCAGTCAAGGGTAGCCTAGGGTTAGGGTTAGGCTTAGGGTTAGGCTTAGGGTACGGCTTAGGGTACGGGTTCGGGGAGGGGTTCGGGTACGGCGTAGGGTATGGGTTAGGGTTAGGGTTAGGGTTAGTGTTAGGGTTAGGGCTCGGTTCAGGGTACGGGTTAGGATTAGGGTACGTGTTAGGGTTAGGGTAGGGGTTAGGGTTAGGGTACGCATTAGGGTTAGGGTAGTTAGTAAACCTATCCCACTCTGTAGATACCCCTTAGCACGTAAAGGAATATTATTTGGGGGTCCAGCCATGGAGAAGAGTTTAGACACTAGGATAAGATAAGGAACACACCCATTATAAAGAAATCACATTAGGATTCTCTTTTTAAGCTGTTCCTTCAAACACTAGTGCTTAGGAAATCTGTTGGAGGCAGAAGCAGTCAAGGGTAGCCTAGGGTTAGGGTTAGGCTTAGGGTTAGGCTTAGGGTACGGCTTAGGGTACGGGTTCGGGGAGGGGTTCGGGTACGGCGTAGGGTATGGGTTAGGGTTAGGGTTAGGGTTCGTGTTAGGGTTAGGGCTCGGTTTAGGGTACGGGTTAGGATTAGGGTACGTGTTAGGGTTAGGGTAGGGGTTAGGGTTAGGGTACGCATTAGGGTTAGGGTAGTTAGTAAACCTATCCCACTCTCTAGATACCCCTTAGCACGTAAAGGAATATTATTTGCGGGTCCAGCCATGGAGAAGAGTTTAGACACTAGGATAAGATAAGGAACACACCCATTATAAAGAAATCACATTAGGATTCTCTTTTTAAGCTGTTCCTTCAAACACTAGTGCTTAGGAAATCTATTGGAGGCAGAAGCAGTCAAGGGTAGCCTAGGGTTAGGGTTAGGCTTAGGGTTAGGCTTAGGGTACGGCTTAGGGTACGGGTTCGGGGAGGGGTTCGGGTACGGCGTAGGGTATGGGTTAGGGTTAGGGTTAGGGTTTGAGTTAGGGTTAGGGCTCGGTTTAGTGTACGGGTTAGGATTAGGGTACGTTTTAGGGTTAGGGTAGGGGTTAGGGTTAGGGTACGCGTTAGGGTTAGGGTAGTTATTAAACCTATCCCACTCTCTAGATACCCCTTAGCATGTAAAGGAATATTATTTGGGGGTCCAGCCATGGAGAAGAGTTTAGACACTAGGATAAGATAAGGAACACACCCATTATAAAGAAATCACATTAGGATTCTCTTTTTAAGCTGTTCCTTCAAACACTAGTGCTTAGGAAATCTATTGGAGGCAGAAGCAGTCAAGGGTAGCCTAGGGTTAGGGTTAGGCTTAGGGTTAGGCTTAGGGTACGGCTTAGGGTACGGGTTCGGGGAGGGGTTCGGGTACGGCATAGGGTATGGGTTAGGGTTAGGGTTAGGGTTAGTGTTAGGGTTAGGGCTCGGTTCAGGGTACGGGTTAGGATTAGGGTACGTGTTAGGGTTAGGGTAAGGGTTAGGGTTAGGGTACGCATTAGGGTTAGGGTAGTTATTAAACCTATCCCACTCTCTAGATACCCCTTAGCACGTAAAGGAATATTATTTGGGGGTCCAGCCATGGAGAAGAGTTTAGACACTAGGATAAGATAAGGAACACACCCATTATAAAGAAATCACATTAGGATTCTCTTTCTAAGCTGTTCCTTCAAACACTAGTGCTTAGGAAATCTGTTGGAGGCAGAAGCAGTCAAGGGTAGCCTAGGGTTAGGGTTAGGCTTAGGGTTAGGCTTAGGGTACGGCTTAGGGTACGGGTTCGGGGAGGGGTTCGGGTACGGCGTAGGGTATGGGTTAGGGTTAGGGTTAGGGTTAGTGTTAGGGTTAGGGCTCGGTTCAGGGTACGGGTTAGGATTAGGGTACGTGTTAGGGTTAGGGTAGGGGTTAGGGTTAGGGTACGTGTTAGGGTTAGGGTAGTTATTAAACCTATCCCACTCTCTAGATACCCCTTAGCACGTAAAGGAATATTATTTGGGGGTCCAGCCATGGAGAAGAGTTTAGACACTAGGATAAGATAAGGAACACACCCATTATAAAGAAATCACATTAGGATTCTCTTTTTAAGCTGTTTCTTAAAACACTAGTGCTTAGGAAATCTATTGGAGGCAGAAGCAGTCAAGGGTAGCCTAGGGTTAGGGTTAGGCTTAGGGTTAGGCTTAGGGTACGGCTTAGGGTACGGGTTCGGGGAGGGGTTCGGGTACGGCGTAGGGTATGGGTTAGGGTTAGGGTTAGGGTTAGTGTTAGGGTTAGGGCTCGGTTCAGGGTACGGGTTAGGATTAGGGTACGTGTTAGGGTTAGGGTAGGGGTTAGGGTTAGGGTACGCATTAGGGTTAGGGTAGTTATTAAACCTATCCCACTCTCTAGATACCCCTTAGCACGTAAAGGAATATTATTTGGGGGTCCAGCCATGGAGAAGAGTTTAGACACTAGGATAAGATAAGGAACACACCCATTATAAAGAAATCACATAAGGATTCTCTTTTTAAGCTGTTCCTTCAAACACTAGTGCTTAGGAAATCTGTTGGAGGCAGAAGCAGTCAAGGGTAGCCTAGGGTTAGGGTTAGGCTTAGGGTTAGGCTTAGGGTACGGCTTAGGGTACGGGTTCGGGGAGGGGTTCGGGTACGGCGTAGGGTATGGGTTAGGGTTAGGGTTAGGGTTAGTGTTAGGGTTAGGGCTCGGTTCAGGGTACGGGTTAGGATTAGGGTACGTGTTAGGGTTAGGGTAGGGGTTAGGGTTAGGGTACGTGTTAGGGTTAGGGTAGTTATTAAACCTATCCCACTCTCTAGATACCCCTTAGCACGTAAAGGAATATTATTTGCGGGTCCAGCCATGGAGAAGAGTTTAGACACTAGGATAACATAAGGAACACATACATTATAAAGAAATCACATTAGGATTCTCTTTTTAAGCTGTTCCTTAAAACACTAGTGCTTAGGAAATCTATTGGAGGCAGAAGCAGTCAAGGGTAGCCTAGGGTTAGGGTTAGGCTTAGGGTTAGGGTTAGGGTACGGCTTAGGGTAGGGGTTCGGGGAGGGGTTCGGGTACGGCGTAGGGTATGGGTTAGGGTTAGGGTTAGGGTTCGTGTTAGGGTTAGGGCTCGGTTTAGGGTACGGGTTAGGATTAGGGTACGTGTTAGGGTTAGGGTAGGGGTTAGGGTTAGGGTACGCATTAGGGTTAGGGTAGTTAGTAAACCTATCCCACTCTCTAGATACCCCTTAGCACGTAAAGGAATATTATTTGCGGGTCCAGCCATGGAGAAGAGTTTAGACACTAGGATAAGATAAGGAACACACCCATTATAAAGAAATCACATTAGGATTCTCTTTTTAAGCTGTTCCTTCAAACACTAGTGCTTAGGAAATCTATTGGAGGCAGAAGCAGTCAAGGGTAGCCTAGGGTTAGGGTTAGGCTTAGGGTTAGGCTTAGGGTACGGCTTAGGGTACGGGTTCGGGGAGGGGTTCGGGTACGGCGTAGGGTATGGGTTAGGGTTAGGGTTAGGGTTTGAGTTAGGGTTACGGCTCGGTTTAGTGTACGGGTTAGGATTAGGGTACGTGTTAGGGTTAGGGTAGGGGTTAGGGTTAGGGTACGCGTTAGGGTTAGGGTAGTTATTAAACCTATGCCACTCTCTAGATACCCCTTAGCATGTAAAGGAATATTATTTGGGGGTCCAGCCATGGAGAAGAGTTTAGACACTAGGATAAGATAAGGAACACACCCATTATAAAGAAATCACATTAGGATTCTCTTTTTAAGCTGTTCCTTCAAACACTAGTGCTTAGGAAATCTATTGGAGGCAGAAGCAGTCAAGGGTAGCCTAGGGTTAGGGTTAGGCTTAGGGTTAGGCTTAGGGTACGGCTTAGGGTACGGGTTCGGGGAGGGGTTCGGGTACGGCATAGGGTATGGGTTAGGGTTAGGGTTAGGGTTAGTGTTAGGGTTAGGGCTCGGTTCAGGGTATGGGTTAGGATTAGGGTACGTGTTAGGGTTAGGGTAGGGGTTAGGGTTAGGGTACGCATTAGGGTTAGGGTAGTTATTAAACCTATCCCACTCTCTAGATACCCCTTAGCACGTAAAGGAATATTATTTGGGGGTCCAGCCATGGAGAAGAGTTTAGACACTAGGATAAGATAAGGAACACACCCATTATAAAGAAATCACATTAGGATTCTCTTTTTAAGCTGTTCCTTCAAACACTAGTGCTTAGGAAATCTGTTGGAGGCAGAAGCAGTCAAGGGTAGCCTAGGGTTAGGGTTAGACTTAGGGTTAGGCTTAGGGTACGGCTTAGGGTACGGGTTCGGGGAGGGGTTCGGGTATGGCGTAGGGTATGGGTTAGGGTTAGGGTTAGGGTTTGAGTTAGGGTTAGGGCTCGGTTTAGTGTACGGGTTAGGATTAGGGTACGTGTTAGGGTTAGGGTAGGGGTTAGGGTTAGGGTACGCGTTAGGGTTAGGGTAGTTATTAAACCTATCCCACTCTCTAGATACCCCTTAGCATGTAAAGGAATATTATTTGGGGTTCCAGCCATGGAGAAGAGTTTAGACACTAGGATAAGATAAGGAACACACCCATTATAAAGAAATCACATTAGGATTCTCTTTTTAAGCTGTTCCTTCAAACACTAGTGCTTAGGAAATCTATTGGAGGCAGAAGCAGTCAAGGGTAGCCTAGGGTTAGGGTTAGGCTTAGGGTTAGGCTTAGGGTACGGCTTAGGGTACGGGTTCGGGGAGGGGTTCGGGTACGGCATAGGGTATGGGTTAGGGTTAGGGTTAGGGTTAGTGTTAGGGTTAGGGCTCGGTTTAGGGTACGGGTTAGGATTAGGGTACGTGTTAGGGTTAGGGTAGGGGTTAGGGTTAGGGTACGCATTAGGGTTAGGGTAGTTAGTAAACCTATCCCACTCTCTAGATACCCCTTAGCACGTAAAGGAATATTATTTGCGGGTCCAGCCATGGAGAAGAGTTTAGACACTAGGATAAAATAAGGAACACACCCATTATAAAGAAATCACATTAGGATTCTCTTTTTAAGCTGTTCCTTCAAACACTAGTGCTTAGGAAATCTATTGGAGGCAGAAGCAGTCAAGGGTAGCCTAGGGTTAGGGTTAGGCTTAGGGTTAAGGCTTAGGGTACGGCTTAGGGTACGGGTTCGGGGAGGGGTTCGGGTACGGCATAGGGTATGGGTTAGGGTTAGGGTTAGGGTTTGAGTTAGGGTTAGGGCTCGGTTTAGTGTACGGGTTAGGATTAGGGTACGTGTTAGGGTTAGGGTAGGGGTTAGGGTTAGGGTACGCATTAGGGTTAGGGTAGTTATTAAACCTATCCCACTCTCTAGATACCCCTTAGCACGTAAAGGAATATTATTTGGGGGTCCAGCCATGGAGAAGAGTTTAGACACTAGGATAAGATAAGGAACACACCCATTATAAAGAAATCACATTAGGATTCTCTTTTTAAGCTGTTCCTTCAAACACTAGTGCTTAGGAAATCTGTTGGAGGCAGAAGCAGTCAAGGGTAGCCTAGGGTTAGGGTTAGGCTTAGGGTTAGGCTTAGGGTACGGCTTAGGGTACGGGTTCGGGGAGGGGTTTCGGGTACGGCGTAGGGTATGGGTTAGGGTTAGGGTTAGGGTTAGTGTTAGGGTTAGGGCTCGGTTCAGGGTACGGGTTAGGATTAGGGTACGTGTTAGGGTTAGGGTAGGGGTTAGGGTTAGGGTACGTGTTAGGGTTAGGGTAGTTATTAAACCTATCCCACTCTCTAGATACCCCTTAGCACGTAAAGGAATATTATTTGGGGGTCCAGCCATGGAGAAGAGTTTAGACACTAGGATAAGATAAGGAACACACCCATTATAAAGAAATCACATTAGGATTCTCTTTTTAAGCTGTTTCTTAAAACACTAGTGCTTAGGAAATCTATTGGAGGCAGAAGCAGTCAAGGGTAGCCTAGCGTTAGGGTTAGGCTTAGGGTTAGGCTTAGGGTACGGCTTAGGGTACGGGTTCGGGGAGGGGTTCGGGTACGGCGTAGGGTATGGGTTAGGGTTAGGGTTAGGGTTAGTGTTAGGGTTAGGGGCTCGGTTCAGGGTACGGGTTAGGATTAGGGTACGTGTTAGGGTTAGGGTAGGGGTTAGGGTTAGGGTACGCATTAGGGTTAGGGTAGTTATTAAACCTATCCCACTCTCTAGATACCCCTTAGCACGTAAAGGAATATTATTTGGGGGTCCAGCCATGGAGAAGAGTTTAGACACTAGGATAAGATAAGGAACACACCCATTATAAAGAAATCACATAAGGATTCTCTTTTTAAGCTGTTCCTTCAAACACTAGTGCTTAGGAAATCTGTTGGAGGCAGAAGCAGTCAAGGGTAGCCTAGGGTTAGGGTTAGGCTTAGGGTTAGGCTTAGGGTACGGCTTAGGGTACGGGTTCGGGGAGGGGTTCGGGTACGGCGTAGGGTATGGGTTAGGGTTAGGGTTAGGGTTAGTGTTAGGGTTAGGGCTCGGTTCAGGGTACGGGTTAGGATTAGGGTACGTGTTAGGGTTAGTGTAGGGGTTAGGGTTAGGGTACGTGTTAGGGTTAGGGTAGTTATTAAACCTATCCCACTCTCTAGATACCCCTTAGCACGTAAAGGAATATTATTTGCGGGTCCAGCCATGGAGAAGAGTTTAGACACTAGGATAACATAAGGAACACATACATTATAAAGAAATCACATTAGGATTCTCTTTTTAAGCTGTTCCTTAAAACACTAGTGCTTAGGAAATCTATTGGAGGCAGAAGCAGTCAAGGGTAGCCTAGGGTTAGGGTTAGGCTTAGGGTTAGGGTTAGGGTACGGCTTAGGGTAGGGGTTCGGGGAGGGGTTCGGGTACGGCGTAGGGTATGGGTTAGGGTTAGGGTTAGGGTTGTGTCGTTAGGGTTAGGGCTCGGTTTAGGGTACGGGTTAGGATTAGGGTACGTGTTAGGTTTAGGGTAGGGGTTAGGGTTAGGGTACGCATTAGGGTTAGGGTAGTTAGTAAACCTATCCCACTCTCTAGATACCCCTTAGCACGTAAAGGAATATTATTTGGGGGTCCAGCCATGGAGAAGAGTTTAGACACTAGGATAAGATAAGGAACACACCCATTATAAAGAAATCACATTAGGATTCTCTTTCTAAGCTGTTCCTTCAAACACTAGTGCTTAGGAAATCTGTTGGAGGCAGAAGCAGTCAAGGGTAGCCTAGGGTTAGGGTTAGGCTTAGGGTTAGGCTTAGGGTACGGCTTAGGGTACGGGTTCGGGGAGGGGTTCGGGTACGGCGTAGGGTATGGGTTAGGGTTAGGGTTAGGGTTAGTGTTAGGGTTAGGGCTCGGTTCAGGGTACGGGTTAGGATTAGGGTACGTGTTAGGGTTAGGGTAGGGGTTAGGGTTAGGGTACGTGTTAGGGTTAGGGTAGTTATTAAACCTATCCCACTCTCTAGATACCCCTTAGCACGTAAAGGAATATTATTTGGGGATCCAGCCATGGAGAAGAGTTTAGACACTAGGATAAGATAAGGAACACACCCATTATAAAGAAATCACATTAGGATTCTCTTTTTAAGCTGTTTCTTAAAACACTAGTGCTTAGGAAATCTATTGGAGGCAGAAGCAGTCAAGGGTAGCCTAGGGTTAGGGTTAGGCTTAGGGTTAGGCTTAGGGTACGGCTTAGGGTACGGGTTCGGGGAGGGGTTCGGGTACGGCGTAGGGTATGGGTTAGGGTTAGGGTTAGGGTTAGTGTTAGGGTTAGGGCTCGGTTCAGGGTACGGGTTAGGATTAGGGTACGTGTTAGGGTTAGGGTAGGGGTTAGGGTTAGGGTACGCATTAGGGTTAGGGTAGTTATTAAACCTATCCCACTCTCTAGATACCCCTTAGCACGTAAAGGAATATTATTTGGGGGTCCAGCCATGGAGAAGAGTTTAGACACTAGGATAAGATAAGGAACACACCCATTATAAAGAAATCACATAAGGATTCTCTTTTTAAGCTGTTCCTTCAAACACTAGTGCTTAGGAAATCTGTTGGAGGCAGAAGCAGTCAAGGGTAGCCTAGGGTTAGGGTTAGGCTTAGGGTTAGGCTTAGGGTACGGCTTAGGGTACGGGTTCGGGGAGGGGTTCGGGTACGGCGTAGGGTATGGGTTAGGGTTAGGGGTTAGGGGTTCGTGTTAGGGTTAGGGCTCGGTTCAGGGTACGGGTTAGGATTAGGGTACGTGTTAGGGTTAGGGTAGGGGTTAGGGTTAGGGTACGTGTTAGGGTTAGGGTAGTTATTAAACCTATCCCACTCTCTAGATACCCCTTAGCACGTAAAGGAATATTATTTGCGGGTCCAGCCATGGAGAAGAGTTTAGACACTAGGATAACATAAGGAACACATACATTATAAAGAAATCACATTAGGATTCTCTTTTTAAGCTGTTCCTTAAAACACTAGTGCTTAGGAAATCTATTGGAGGCAGAAGCAGTCAAGGGTAGCCTAGGGTTAGGGTTAGGCTTAGGGTTAGGGTTAGGGTACGGCTTAGGGTAGGGGTTCGGGGAGGGGTTCGGGTACGGCGTAGGGTATGGGTTAGGGTTAGGGTTAGGGTTCGTGTTAGGGTTAGGGCTCGGTTTAGGGTACGGGTTAGGATTAGGGTACGTGTTAGGGTTAGGGTAGGGGTTAGGGTTAGGGTACGCATTAGGGTTAGGGTAGTTAGTAAACCTATCCCACTCTCTAGATACCCCTTAGCACGTAAAGGAATATTATTTGCGGGTCCAGCCATGGAGAAGAGTTTAGACACTAGGATAAGATAAGGAACACACCCATTATAAAGAAATCACATTAGGATTCTCTTTTTAAGCTGTTCCTTCAAACACTAGTGCTTAGGAAATCTATTGGAGGCAGAAGCAGTCAAGGGTAGCCTAGGGTTAGGGTTAGGCTTAGGGTTAGGCTTAGGGTACGGCTTAGGGTACGGGTTCGGGGAGGGGTTCGGGTATGGCGTAGGGTATGGGTTAGGGGTTAGGGTTAGGGTTTGAGTTAGGGTTAGGGCTCGGTTTAGTGTACGGGTTAGGATTAGGGTACGTGTTAGGGTTAGGGTAGGGGTTAGGGTTAGGGTACGCGTTAGGGTTAGGGTAGTTATTAAACCTATCCCACTCTCTAGATACCCCTTAGCATGTAAAGGAATATTATTTGGGGGTCCAGCCATGGAGAAGAGTTTAGACACTAGGATAAGATAAGGAACACAACCCATTATAAAGAAATCACATTAGGATTCTCTTTTTAAGCTGTTCCTTCAAACACTAGTGCTTAGGAAATCTATTGGAGGCAGAAGCAGTCAAGGGTAGCCTAGGGTTAGGGTTAGGCTTAGGGTTAGGCTTAGGGTACGGCTTAGGGTACGGGTTCGGGGAGGGGTTCGGGTACGGCATAGGGTATGGGTTAGGGTTAGGGTTAGGGTTAGTGTTAGGGTTAGGGCTCGGTTCAGGGTACGGGTTAGGATTAGGGTACGTGTTAGGGTTAGGGTAGGGGTTAGGGTTAGGGTACGCATTAGGGTTAGGGTAGTTATTAAACCTATCCCACTCTCTAGATACCCCTTAGCACGTAAAGGAATATTATTTGGGGGTCCAGCCATGGAGAAGAGTTTAGACACTAGGATAAGATAAGGAACACACCCATTATAAAGAAATCACATTAGGATTCTCTTTTTAAGCTGTTCCTTCAAACACTAGTGCTTAGGAAATCTGTTGGAGGCAGAAGCAGTCAAGGGTAGCCTAGGGTTAGGGTTAGGCTTAGGGTTAGGCTTAGGGTACGGCTTAGGGTACGGGTTCGGGGAGGGGTTCGGGTACGGCGTAGGGTATGGGTTAGGGTTAGGGTTAGGGTTAGTGTTAGGGTTAGGGCTCGGTTCAGGGTACGGGTTAGGATTAGGGTACGTGTTAGGGTTAGGGTAGGGGTTAGGGTTAGGGTACGTGTTAGGGTTAGGGTAGTTATTAAACCTATCCCACTCTCTAGATACCCCTTAGCACGTAAAGGAATATTATTTGGGGGTCCAGCCATGGAGAAGAGTTTAGACACTAGGATAAGATAAGGAACACACCCATTATAAAGAAATCACATTAGGATTCTCTTTTTAAGCTGTTTCTTAAAACACTAGTGCTTAGGAAATCTATTGGAGGCAGAAGCAGTCAAGGGTAGCCTAGGGTTAGGGTTAGGCTTAGGGTTAGGCTTAGGGTACGGCTTAGGGTACGGGTTCGGGGAGGGGTTCGGGTACGGCGTAGGGTATGGGTTAGGGTTAGGGTTAGGGTTAGTGTTAGGGTTAGGGCTCGGTTCAGGGTACGGGTTAGGATTAGGGTACGTGCTAGGGTTAGGGTAGGGGTTAGGGTTAGGGTACGCGTTAGGGTTAGGGTAGTTATTAAACCTATCCCACTCTCTAGATACCCCTTAGCACGTAAAGGAATATTATTTGCGGGTCCAGCCATGGAGAAGAGTTTAGACACTAGGATAAAATAAGGAACACATACATTATAAAGAAATCACATTAGGATTCTCTTTTTAAGCTGTTCCTTAAAACACTAGTGCTTAGGAAATCTATTGGAGGCAGAAGCAGTCAAGGGTAGCCTAGGGTTAGGGTTAGGCTTAGGGTTAGGGTTAGGGTACGGCTTAGGGTAGGGGTTCGGGGAGGGGTTCGGGTACGGCGTAGGGTATGGGTTAGGGTTAGGGTTAGGGGTTTGAGTTAGGGTTAGGGCTCGGTTTAGTGTACGGGTTAGGATTAGGGTACGTTTTAGGGTTAGGGTAGGGGTTAGGGTTAGGGTACGCGTTAGGGTTAGGGTAGTTATTAAACCTATCCCACTCTCTAGATACCCCTTAGCATGTAAAGGAATATTATTTGGGGGTCCAGCCATGGAGAAGAGTTTAGACACTAGGATAAGATAAGGAACACACCCATTATAAAGAAATCACATTAGGATTCTCTTTTTAAGCTGTTCCTTCAAACACTAGTGCTTAGGAAATCTATTGGAGGCAGAAGCAGTCAAGGGTAGCCTAGGGTTAGGGTTAGGCTTAGGGTTAGGCTTAGGGTACGGCTTAGGGTACGGGTTCGGGGAGGGGTTCGGGTACGGCATAGGGTATGGGTTAGGGTTAGGGTTAGGGTTAGTGTTAGGGTTAGGGCTCGGTTCAGGGTACGGGTTAGGATTAGGGTACGTGTTAGGGTTAGGGTAGGGGTTAGGGTTAGGGTACGCATTAGGGTTAGGGTAGTTATTAAACCTATCCCACTCTCTAGATACCCCTTAGCACGTAAAGGAATATTATTTGGGGGTCCAGCCATGGAGAAGAGTTTAGACACTAGGATAAGATAAGGAACACACCCATTATAAAGAAATCACATTAGGATTCTCTTTTTAAGCTGTTCCTTCAAACACTAGTGCTTAGGAAATCTGTTGGAGGCAGAAGCAGTCAAGGGTAGCCTAGGGCTAGGGTTAGGCTTAGGGTTAGGCTTAGGGTACGGCTTAGGGTACGGGTTCGGGGAGGGGTTCGGGTACGGCGTAGGGTATGGGTTAGGGTTAGGGTTAGGGTTAGTGTTAGGGTTAGGGCTCGGTTCAGGGTACGGGTTAGGATTAGGGTACGTGTTAGGGTTAGGGTAGGGGTTAGGGTTAGGGTACGTGTTAGGGTTAGGGTAGTTATTAAACCTATCCCACTCTCTAGATACCCCTTAGCACGTAAAGGAATATTATTTGGGGGTCCAGCCATGGAGAAGAGTTTAGACACTAGGATAAGATAAGGAACACACCCATTATAAAGAAATCACATTAGGATTCTCTTTTTAAGCTGTTTCTTAAAACACTAGTGCTTAGGAAATCTATTGGAGGCAGAAGCAGTCAAGGGTAGCCTAGGGTTAGGGTTAGGCTTAGGGTTAGGCTTAGGGTACGGCTTAGGGTACGGGTTCGGGGAGGGGTTCGGGTACGGCGTAGGGTATGGGTTAGGGTTAGGGTTAGGGTTAGTGTTAGGGTTAGGGCTCGGTTCAGGGTACGGGTTAGGATTAGGGTACGTGCTAGGGTTAGGGTAGGGGTTAGGGTTAGGGTACGCGTTAGGGTTAGGGTAGTTATTAAACCTATCCCACTCTCTAGATACCCCTTAGCACGTAAAGGAATATTATTTGCGGGTCCAGCCATGGAGAAGAGTTTAGACACTAGGATAAAATAAGGAACACATACATTATAAAGAAATCACATTAGGATTCTCTTTTTAAGCTGTTCCTTAAAACACTAGTGCTTAGGAAATCTATTGGAGGCAGAAGCAGTCAAGGGTAGCCTAGGGTTAGGGTTAGGCTTAGGGTTAGGGTTAGGGTACGGCTTAGGGTAGGGGTTCGGGGAGGGGTTCGGGTACGGCGTAGGGTATGGGTTAGGGTTAGGGTTAGGGTTTGAGTTAGGGTTAGGGCTCGGTTTAGTGTACGGGTTAGGATTAGGGTACGTTTTAGGGTTAGGGTAGGGGTTAGGGTTAGGGTACGCGTTAGGGTTAGGGTAGTTATTAAACCTATCCCACTCTCTAGATACCCCTTAGCATGTAAAGGAATATTATTTGCGGGTCCAGCCATGGAGAAGAGTTTAGACACTAGGATAAGATAAGGAACACACCCATTATAAAGAAATCACATTAGGATTCTCTTTTTAAGCTGTTCCTTCAAAACCTAGTGCTTAGTAAATCTATTGGAGGCAGAAGCAGTCAAGGGTAGCCTAGGGTTAGGGTTAGGCTTAGGGTTAGGCTTAGGGTACGGCTTAGGGTACGGGTTCGGGGAGGGGTTCGGGTATGGCGTAGGGTATGGGTTAGGGTTAGGGTTAGGGTTAGTGTTAGGGTTAGGGCTCGGTTCAGCGTACGGGTTAGGATTAGGGTACGTGTTAGGGTTAGGGTAGGGGTTAGGGTTAGGGTACGCATTAGGGTTAGGGTAGTTATTAAACCTATCCCACTCTCTAGATACCCCTTAGCACGTAAAGGAATATTATTTGGGGGTCCAGCCATGGAGAAGAGTTTAGACACTAGGATAAGATAAGGAACACACCCATTATAAAAAAATCACATTAGGATTCTCTTTTTAAGCTGTTCCTTCAAACACTAGTGCTTAGGAAATCTGTTGGAGGCAGAAGCAGTCAAGGGTAGCCTAGGGTTAGGGTTAGGCTTAGGGTTAGGCTTAGGGTACGGCTTAGGGTAGGGGTTCGGGGAGGGGTTCGGGTACGGCGTAGGGTATGGGTTAGGGTTAGGGTTAGGGTTCGTGTTAGGGTTAGGGCTCGGTTTAGGGTACGGGTTAGGATTAGGGTACGTGTTAGGGTTAGGGTAGGGGTTAGGGGTTAGGGTACGCATTAGGGTTAGGGTAGTTAGTAAACCTATCCCACTCTCTAGATACCCCTTAGCACGTAAAGGAATATTATTTGCGGGTCCAGCCATGGAGAAGAGTTTAGACACTAGGATAAGATAAGGAACACACCCATTATAAAGAAATCACATTAGGATTCTCTTTTTAAGCTGTTCCTTCAAACACTAGTGCTTAGGAAATCTATTGGAGGCAGAAGCAGTCAAGGGTAGCCTAGGGTTCGGGTTAGGCTTAGGGTTAGGCTTAGGGTACGGCTTAGGGTACGGGTTCGGGGAGGGGTTCGGGTACGGCGTAGGGTATGGGTTAGGGTTAGGGTTAGGGTTTGAGTTAGGGTTAGGGCTCGGTTTAGTGTACGGGTTAGGATTAGGGTACGTGTTAGGGTTAGGGTAGGGGTTAGGGTTAGGGTACGCGTTAGGGTTAGGGTAGTTATTAAACCTATCCCACTCTCTAGATACCCCTTAGCATGTAAAGGAATATTATTTGGGGGTCCAGCCATGGAGAAGAGTTTAGACACTAGGATAAGATAAGGAACACACCCATTATAAAGAAATCACATTAGGATTCTCTTTTTAAGCTGTTCCTTCAAACACTAGTGCTTAGGAAATCTATTGGAGGCAGAAGCAGTCAAGGGTAGCCTAGGGTTAGGGTTAGGCTTAGGGTTAGGCTTAGGGTACGGCTTAGGGTACGGGTTCGGGGAGGGGTTCGGGTACGGCATAGGGTATGGGTTAGGGTTAGGGTTAGGGTTAGTGTTAGGGTTAGGGCTCGGTTCAGGGTACGGGTTAGGATTAGGGTACGTGTTAGGGTTAGGGTAGGGGTTAGGGTTAGGGTACGCATTAGGGTTAGGGTAGTTATTAAACCTATCCCACTCTCTAGATACCCCTTAGCACGTAAAGGAATATTATTTGGGGGTCCAGCCATGGAGAAGAGTTTAGACACTAGGATAAGATAAGGAACACACCCATTATAAAGAAATCACATTAGGATTCTCTTTTTAAGCTGTTCCTTCAAACACTAGTGCTTAGGAAATCTATTGGAGGCAGAAGCAGTCAAGGGTAGCCTAGGGTTAGGGTTAGGCTTGGGTTAGGCTTAGGGTACGGCTTAGGGTACGGGTTCGGGGAGGGGTTCGGGTACGGCATAGGGTATGGGTTAGGGTTAGGGTTAGGGTTAGTGTTAGGGTTAGGGCTCGGTTCAGGGTACGGGTTAGGATTAGGGTACGTGTTAGGGTTAGGGTAGGGGTTAGGGTTAGGGTACGCATTAGGGTTAGGGTAGTTATTAAACCTATCCCACTCTCTAGATACCCCTTAGCACGTAAAGGAATATTATTTGGGGGTCCAGCCATGGAGAAGAGTTTAGACACTAGGATAAGATAAGGAAACACACCCATTATAAAGAAATCACATTAGGATTCTCTTTCTAAGCTGTTCCTTCAAACACTAGTGCTTAGGAAATCTGTTGGAGGCAGAAGCAGTCAAGGGTAGCCTAGGGTTAGGGTTAGGCTTAGGGTTAGGCTTAGGGTACGGCTTAGGGTACGGGTTCGGGGAGGGGTTCGGGTACGGCGTAGGGTATGGGTTAGGGTTAGGGTTAGGGTTAGTGTTAGGGTTAGGGCTCGGTTCAGGGTACGGGTTAGGATTAGGGTACGTGTTAGGGTTAGGGTAGGGGTTAGGGTTAGGGTACGTGTTAGGGTTAGGGTAGTTATTAAACCTATCCCACTCTCTAGATACCCCTTAGCACGTAAAGGAATATTATTTGGGGATCCAGCCATGGAGAAGAGTTTAGACACTAGGATAAGATAAGGAACACACCCATTATAAAGAAATCACATTAGGATTCTCTTTTTAAGCTGTTTCTTAAAACACTAGTGCTTAGGAAATCTATTGGAGGCAGAAGCAGTCAAGGGTAGCCTAGGGTTAGGGTTAGGCTTAGGGTTAGGCTTAGGGTACGGCTTAGGGTACGGGTTCGGGGAGGGGTTCGGGTACGGCGTAGGGTATGGGTTAGGGTTAGGGTTAGGGTTAGTGTTAGGGTTAGGGCTCGGTTCAGGGTACGGGTTAGGATTAGGGTACGTGTTAGGGTTAGGGTAGGGGTTAGGGTTAGGGTACGCATTAGGGTTAGGGTAGTTATTAAACCTATCCCACTCTCTAGATACCCCTTAGCACGTAAAGGAATATTATTTGGGGGTCCAGCCATGGAGAAGAGTTTAGACACTAGGATAAGATAAGGAACACACCCATTATAAAGAAATCACATAAGGATTCTCTTTTTAAGCTGTTCCTTCAAACACTAGTGCTTAGGAAATCTGTTGGAGGCAGAAGCAGTCAAGGGTAGCCTAGGGTTAGGGTTAGGCTTAGGGTTAGGCTTAGGGTACGGCTTAGGGTACGGGTTCGGGGAGGGGTTCGGGTACGGCGTAGGGTATGGGTTAGGGTTAGGGTTAGGGTTAGTGTTAGGGTTAGGGCTCGGTTCAGGGTACGGGTTAGGATTAGGGTACGTGTTAGGGTTAGGGTAGGGGTTAGGGTTAGGGTACGCATTAGGGTTAGGGTAGTTAGTAAACCTATCCCACTCTCTAGATACCCCTTAGCACGTAAAGGAATATTATTTGGGGGTCCAGCCATGAAGAAGAGTTTAGACACTAGGATAAGATAAGGAACACACCCATTATAAAGAAATCACATTAGGATTCTCTTTTTAAGCTGTTCCTTCAAACACTAGTGCTTAGGAAATCTGTTGGAGGCAGAAGCAGTCAAGGGTAGCCTAGGGTTAGGGTTAGGCTTAGGGTTAGGCTTAGGGTACGGCTTAGGGTACGGGTTCGGGGAGGGGTTCGGGTACGGCGTAGGGTATGGGTTAGGGTTAGGGTTAGGGTTCGTGTTAGGGTTAGGGCTCGGTTTAGGGTACGGGTTAGGATTAGGGTACGTGTTAGGGTTAGGGTAGGGGTTAGGGTTAGGGTACGCATTAGGGTTAGGGTAGTTAGTAAACCTATCCCACTCTCTAGATACCCCTTAGCACGTAAAGGAATATTATTTGCGGGTCCAGCCATGGAGAAGAGTTTAGACACTAGGATAAGATAAGGAACACACCCATTATAAAGAAATCACATTAGGATTCTCTTTTTAAGCTGTTCCTTCAAACACTAGTGCTTAGGAAATCTATTGGAGGCAGAAGCAGTCAAGGGTAGCCTAGGGTTAGGGTTAGGCTTAGGGTTAGGCTTAGGGTACGGCTTAGGGTACGGGTTCGGGGAGGGGTTCGGGTACGGCGTAGGGTATGGGTTAGGGTTAGGGTTAGGGTTTGAGTTAGGGTTAGGGCTCGGTTTAGTGTACGGGTTAGGATTAGGGTACGTTTTAGGGTTAGGGTAGGGGTTAGGGTTAGGGTACGCGTTAGGGTTAGGGTAGTTATTAAACCTATCCCACTCTCTAGATACCCCTTAGCATGTAAAGGAATATTATTTGGGGGTCCAGCCATGGAGAAGAGTTTAGACACTAGGATAAGATAAGGAACACACCCATTATAAAGAAATCACATTAGGATTCTCTTTTTAAGCTGTTCCTTCAAACACTAGTGCTTAGGAAATCTATTGGAGGCAGAAGCAGTCAAGGGTAGCCTAGGGTTAGGGTTAGGCTTAGGGTTAGGCTTAGGGTACGGCTTAGGGTACGGGTTCGGGGAGGGGTTCGGGTACGGCATAGGGTATGGGTTAGGGTTAGGGTTAGGGTTAGTGTTAGGGTTAGGGCTCGGTTCAGGGTACGGGTTAGGATTAGGGTACGTGTTAGGGTTAGGGTAAGGGTTAGGGTTAGGGTACGCATTAGGGTTAGGGTAGTTATTAAACCTATCCCACTCTCTAGATACCCCTTAGCACGTAAAGGAATATTATTTGGGGGTCCAGCCATGGAGAAGAGTTTAGACACTAGGATAAGATAAGGAACACACCCATTATAAAGAAATCACATTAGGATTCTCTTTCTAAGCTGTTCCTTCAAACACTAGTGCTTAGGAAATCTGTTGGAGGCAGAAGCAGTCAAGGGTAGCCTAGGGTTAGGGTTAGGCTTAGGGTTAGGCTTAGGGTACGGCTTAGGGTACGGGTTCGGGGAGGGGTTCGGGTACGGCGTAGGGTATGGGTTAGGGTTAGGGTTAGGGTTAGTGTTAGGGTTAGGGCTCGGTTCAGGGTACGGGTTAGGATTAGGGTACGTGTTAGGGTTAGGGTAGGGGTTAGGGTTAGGGTACGTGTTAGGGTTAGGGTAGTTATTAAACCTATCCCACTCTCTAGATACCCCTTAGCACGTAAAGGAATATTATTTGGGGGTCCAGCCATGGAGAAGAGTTTAGACACTAGGATAAGATAAGGAACACACCCATTATAAAGAAATCACATTAGGATTCTCTTTTTAAGCTGTTTCTTAAAACACTAGTGCTTAGGAAATCTATTGGAGGCAGAAGCAGTCAAGGGTAGCCTAGGGTTAGGGTTAGGCTTAGGGTTAGGCTTAGGGTACGGCTTAGGGTACGGGTTCGGGGAGGGGTTCGGGTACGGCGTAGGGTATGGGTTAGGGTTAGGGTTAGGGTTAGTGTTAGGGTTAGGGCTCGGTTCAGGGTACGGGTTAGGATTAGGGTACGTGTTAGGGTTAGGGTAGGGGTTAGGGTTAGGGTACGCATTAGGGTTAGGGTAGTTATTAAACCTATCCCACTCTCTAGATACCCCTTAGCACGTAAAGGAATATTATTTGGGGGTCCAGCCATGGAGAAGAGTTTAGACACTAGGATAAGATAAGGAACACACCCATTATAAAGAAATCACATAAGGATTCTCTTTTTAAGCTGTTCCTTCAAACACTAGTGCTTAGGAAATCTGTTGGAGGCAGAAGCAGTCAAGGGTAGCCTAGGGTTAGGGTTAGGCTTAGGGTTAGGTTTAGGGTACGGCTTAGGGTACGGGTTCGGGGAGGGGTTCGGGTACGGCGTAGGGTATGGGTTAGGGTTAGGGTTAGGGTTAGTGTTAGGGTTAGGGCTCGGTTCAGGGTACGGGTTAGGATTAGGGTACGTGTTAGGGTTAGGGTAGGGGTTAGGGTTAGGGTACGTGTTAGGGTTAGGGTAGTTATTAAACCTATCCCACTCTCTAGATACCCCTTAGCACGTAAAGGAATATTATTTGCGGGTCCAGCCATGGAGAAGAGTTTAGACACTAGGATAACATAAGGAACACATACATTATAAAGAAATCACATTAGGATTCTCTTTTTAAGCTGTTCCTTAAAACACTAGTGCTTAGGAAATCTATTGGAGGCAGAAGCAGTCAAGGGTAGCCTAGGGTTAGGGTTAGGCTTAGGGTTAGGGTTAGGGTACGGCTTAGGGTAGGGGTTCGGGGAGGGGTTCGGGTACGGCGTAGGGTATGGGTTAGGGTTAGGGTTAGGGTTCGTGTTAGGGTTAGGGCTCGGTTTAGGGTACGGGTTAGGATTAGGGTACGTGTTAGGGTTAGGGTAGGGGTTAGGGTTAGGGTACGCATTAGGGTTAGGGTAGTTAGTAAACCTATCCCACTCTCTAGATACCCCTTAGCACGTAAAGGAATATTATTTGCGGGTCCAGCCATGGAGAAGAGTTTAGACACTAGGATAAGATAAGGAACACACCCATTATAAAGAAATCACATTAGGATTCTCTTTTTAAGCTGTTCCTTCAAACACTAGTGCTTAGGAAATCTATTGGAGGCAGAAGCAGTCAAGGGTAGCCTAGGGTTAGGGTTAGGCTTAGGGTTAGGCTTAGGGTACGGCTTAGGGTACGGGTTCGGGGAGGGGTTCGGGTACGGCGTAGGGTATGGGTTAGGGTTAGGGTTAGGGTTTGAGTTAGGGTTAGGGCTCGGTTTAGTGTACGGGTTAGGATTAGGGTACGTGTTAGGGTTAGGGTAGGGGTTAGGGTTAGGGTACGCGTTAGGGTTAGGGTAGTTATTAAACCTATGCCACTCTCTAGATACCCCTTAGCATGTAAAGGAATATTATTTGGGGGTCCAGCCATGGAGAAGAGTTTAGACACTAGGATAAGATAAGGAACACACCCATTATAAAGAAATCACATTAGGATTCTCTTTTTAAGCTGTTCCTTCAAACACTAGTGCTTAGGAAATCTATTGGAGGCAGAAGCAGTCAAGGGTAGCCTAGGGTTAGGGTTAGGCTTAGGGTTAGGCTTAGGGTACGGCTTAGGGTACGGGTTCGGGGAGGGGTTCGGGTACGGCATAGGGTATGGGTTAGGGTTAGGGTTAGGGTTAGTGTTAGGGTTAGGGCTCGGTTTAGGGTACGGGTTAGGATTAGGGTACGTGTTAGGGTTAGGGTAGGGGTTAGGGTTAGGGTACGCATTAGGGTTAGGGTAGTTAGTAAACCTATCCCACTCTCTAGATACCCCTTAGCACGTAAAGGAATATTATTTGCGGGTCCAGCCATGGAGAAGAGTTTAGACACTAGGATAAAATAAGGAACACACCCATTATAAAGAAATCACATTAGGATTCTCTTTTTAAGCTGTTCCTTCAAACACTAGTGCTTAGGAAATCTATTGGAGGCAGAAGCAGTCAAGGGTAGCCTAGGGTTAGGGTTAGGCTTAGGGTTAGGCTTAGGGTACGGCTTAGGGTACGGGTTCGGGGAGGGGTTCGGGTACGGCATAGGGTATGGGTTAGGGTTAGGGTTAGGGTTTGAGTTAGGGTTAGGGCTCGGTTTAGTGTACGGGTTAGGATTAGGGTACGTGTTAGGGTTAGGGTAGGGGTTAGGGTTAGGGTACGCATTAGGGTTAGGGTAGTTATTAAACCTATCCCACTCTCTAGATACCCCTTAGCACGTAAAGGAATATTATTTGGGGGTCCAGCCATGGAGAAGAGTTTAGACACTAGGATAAGATAAGGAACACACCCATTATAAAGAAATCACATTAGGATTCTCTTTTTAAGCTGTTCCTTCAAACACTAGTGCTTAGGAAATCTGTTGGAGGCAGAAGCAGTCAAGGGTAGCCTAGGGTTAGGGTTAGGCTTAGGGTTAGGCTTAGGGTACGGCTTAGGGTACGGGTTCGGGGAGGGGTTCGGGTACGGCGTAGGGTATGGGTTAGGGTTAGGGTTAGGGTTAGTGTTAGGGTTAGGGCTCGGTTCAGGGTACGGGTTAGGATTAGGGTACGTGTTAGGGTTAGGGTAGGGGTTAGGGTTAGGGTACGTGTTAGGGTTAGGGTAGTTATTAAACCTATCCCACTCTCTAGATACCCCTTAGCACGTAAAGGAATATTATTTGGGGGTCCAGCCATGGAGAAGAGTTTAGACACTAGGATAAGATAAGGAACACACCCATTATAAAGAAATCACATTAGGATTCTCTTTTTAAGCTGTTTCTTAAAACACTAGTGCTTAGGAAATCTATTGGAGGCAGAAGCAGTCAAGGGTAGCCTAGCGTTAGGGTTAGGCTTAGGGTTAGGCTTAGGGTACGGCTTAGGGTACGGGTTCGGGGAGGGGTTCGGGTACGGCGTAGGGTATGGGTTAGGGTTAGGGTTAGGGTTAGTGTTAGGGTTAGGGCTCGGTTCAGGGTACGGGTTAGGATTAGGGTACGTGTTAGGGTTAGGGTAGGGGTTAGGGTTAGGGTACGCATTAGGGTTAGGGTAGTTATTAAACCTATCCCACTCTCTAGATACCCCTTAGCACGTAAAGGAATATTATTTGGGGGTCCAGCCATGGAGAAGAGTTTAGACACTAGGATAAGATAAGGAACACACCCATTATAAAGAAATCACATAAGGATTCTCTTTTTAAGCTGTTCCTTCAAACACTAGTGCTTAGGAAATCTGTTGGAGGCAGAAGCAGTCAAGGGTAGCCTAGGGTTAGGGTTAGGCTTAGGGTTAGGCTTAGGGTACGGCTTAGGGTACGGGTTCGGGGAGGGGTTCGGGTACGGCGTAGGGTATGGGTTAGGGTTAGGGTTAGGGTTAGTGTTAGGGTTAGGGCTCGTTTCAGGGTACGGGTTAGGATTAGGGTACGTGTTAGGGTTAGTGTAGGGGTTAGGGTTAGGGTACGTGTTAGGGTTAGGGTAGTTATTAAACCTATCCCACTCTCTAGATACCCCTTAGCACGTAAAGGAATATTATTTGCGGGTCCAGCCATGGAGAAGAGTTTAGACACTAGGATAACATAAGGAACACATACATTATAAAGAAATCACATTAGGATTCTCTTTTTCAGCTGTTCCTTAAAACACTAGTGCTTAGGAAATCTATTGGAGGCAGAAGCAGTCAAGGGTAGCCTAGGGTTAGGGTTAGGCTTAGGGTTAGGGTTAGGGTACGGCTTAGGGTAGGGGTTCGGGGAGGGGTTCGGGTACGGCGTAGGGTATGGGTTAGGGTTAGGGTTAGGGTTCGTGTTAGGGTTAGGGCTCGGTTTAGGGTACGGGTTAGGATTAGGGTACGTGTTAGGTTTAGGGTAGGGGTTAGGGTTAGGGTACGCATTAGGGTTAGGGTAGTTAGTAAACCTATCCCACTCTCTAGATACCCCTTAGCACGTAAAGGAATATTATTTGCGGGTCCAGCCATGGAGAAGAGTTTAGACACTAGGATAAGATAAGGAACACACCCATTATAAAGAAATCACATTAGGATTCTCTTTTTAAGCTGTTCCTTCAAACACTAGTGCTTAGGAAATCTATTGGAGGCAGAAGCAGTCAAGGGTAGCCTAGGGTTAGGGTTAGGCTTAGGGTTAGGCTTAGGGTACGGCTTAGGGTACGGGTTCGGGGAGGGGTTCGGGTACGGCGTAGGGTATGGGTTAGGGTTAGGGTTAGGGTTTGAGTTAGGGTTAGGGCTCGGTTTAGTGTACGGGTTAGGATTAGGGTACGTGTTAGGGTTAGGGTAGGGGTTAGGGTTAGGGTACGCGTTAGGGTTAGGGTAGTTATTAAACCTATCCCACTCTCTAGATACCCCTTAGCATGTAAAGGAATATTATTTGGGGGTCCAGCCATGGAGAAGAGTTTAGACACTAGGATAAGATAAGGAACACACCCATTATAAAGAAATCACATTAGGATTCTCTTTTTAAGCTGTTCCTTCAAACACTAGTGCTTAGGAAATCTATTGGAGGCAGAAGCAGTCAAGGGTAGCCTAGGGTTAGGGTTAGGCTTAGGGTTAGGCTTAGGGTACGGCTTAGGGTACGGGTTCGGGGAGGGGTTCGGGTACGGCATAGGGTATGGGTTAGGGTTAGGGTTAGGGTTAGTGTTAGGGTTAGGGCTCGGTTCAGGGTACGGGTTAGGATTAGGGTACGTGTTAGGGTTAGGGTAGGGGTTAGGGTTAGGGTACGCGTTAGGGTTAGGGTAGTTAGTAAACCTATCCCACTCTCTAGATACCCCTTAGCACATAAAGGAATATTATTTGCGGGTCCAGCCATGGAGAAGAGTTTAGACACTAGGATAAAATAAGGAACACATACATTATAAAGAAATCACATTAGGATTCTCTTTTTAAGCTGTTCCTTAAAACACTAGTGCTTAGGAAATCTATTGGAGGCAGAAGCAGTCAAGGGTAGCCTAGGGTTAGGGTTAGGCTTAGGGTTAGGGTTAGGGTACGGCTTAGGGTAGGGGTTTGGGGAGGGGTTCGGGTACGGCGTAGGGTATGGGTTAGGGTTAGGGTTAGGGTTCGTGTTAGGGTTAGGGCTCGGTTTAGTGTACGGGTTAGGATTAGGATACGTGTTAGGGTTAGGGTAGGGGTTAGGGTTAGGGTACGCATTAGGGTTAGGGTAGTTAGTAAACCTATCCCACTCTCTAGATACCCCTTAGCACGTAAAGGAATATTATTTGCGGGTCCAGCCATGGAGAAGAGTTTAGACACTAGGATAAGATAAGGAACACACCCATTATAAAGAAATCACATTAGGATTCTCTTTTTAAGCTGTTCCTTCAAACACTAGTGCTTAGGAAATCTATTGGAGGCAGAAGCAGTCAAGGGTAGCCTAGGGTTAGGGTTAGGCTTAGGGTTAGGGTTAGGGTACGGCTTAGGGTAGGGGTTCGGGGAGGGGTTCGGGTACGGCGTAGGGTATGGGTTAGGGTTAGGGTTAGGGTTTGAGTTAGGGTTAGGGCTCGGTTTAGTGTACGGGTTAGGATTAGGGTACGTGTTAGGGTTAGGGTAGGGGTTAGGGTTAGGGTACGCGTTAGGGTTAGGGTAGTTATTAAACCTATCCCACTCTCTAGATACCCCTTAGCATGTAAAGGAATATTATTTGGGGGTCCAGCCATGGAGAAGAGTTTAGACACTAGGATAAGATAAGGAACACACCCATTATAAAGAAATCACATTAGGATTCTCTTTTTAAGCTGTTCCTTCAAACACTAGTGCTTAGGAAATCTATTGGAGGCAGAAGCAGTCAAGGGTAGCCTAGGGTTAGGGTTAGGCTTAGGGTTAGGCTTAGGGTACGGCTTAGGGTACGGGTTCGGGGAGGGGTTCGGGTACGGCGTAGGGTATGGGTTAGGGTTAGGGTTAGGGTTAGTGTTAGGGTTAGGGCTCGGTTCAGGGTACGGGTTAGGATTAGGGTACGTGTTAGGGTTAGGGTAGGGGTTAGGGTTAGGGTACGCATTAGGGTTAGGGTAGTTAGTAAACCTATCCCACTCTCTAGATACCCCTTAGCACGTAAAGGAATATTATTTGGGGGTCCAGCCATGGAGAAGAGTTTAGACACTAGGATAAGATAAGGAACACACCCATTATAAAGAAATCACATTAGGATTCTCTTTTTAAGCTGTTCCTTCAAACACTAGTGCTTAGGAAATCTGTTGGAGGCAGAAGCAGTCAAGGGTAGCCTAGGGTTAGGGTTAGGCTTAGGGTTAGGCTTAGGGTACGGCTTAGGGTACGGGTTCGGGGAGGGGTTCGGGTACGGCGTAGGGTATGGGTTAGGGTTAGGGTTAGGGTTCGTGTTAGGGTTAGGGCTCGGTTTAGGGTACGGGTTAGGATTAGGGTACGTGTTAGGGTTAGGGTAGGGGTTAGGGTTAGGGTACGCATTAGGGTTAGGGTAGTTAGTAAACCTATCCCACTCTCTAGATACCCCTTAGCACGTAAAGGAATATTATTTGCGGGTCCAGCCATGGAGAAGAGTTTAGACACTAGGATAAGATAAGGAACACACCCATTATAAAGAAATCACATTAGGATTCTCTTTTTAAGCTGTTCCTTCAAACACTAGTGCTTAGGAAATCTATTGGAGGCAGAAGCAGTCAAGGGTAGCCTAGGGTTAGGGTTAGGCTTAGGGTTAGGCTTAGGGTACGGCTTAGGGTACGGGTTCGGGGAGGGGTTCGGGTACGGCGTAGGGTATGGGTTAGGGTTAGGGTTAGGGTTTGAGTTAGGGTTAGGGCTCGGTTTAGTGTACGGGTTAGGATTAGGGTACGTTTTAGGGTTAGGGTAGGGGTTAGGGTTAGGGTACGCGTTAGGGTTAGGGTAGTTATTAAACCTATCCCACTCTCTAGATACCCCTTAGCATGTAAAGGAATATTATTTGGGGGTCCAGCCATGGAGAAGAGTTTAGACACTAGGATAAGATAAGGAACACACCCATTATAAAGAAATCACATAAGGATTCTCTTTTTAAGCTGTTCCTTCAAACACTAGTGCTTAGGAAATCTGTTGGAGGCAGAAGCAGTCAAGGGTAGCCTAGGGTTAGGGTTAGGCTTAGGGTTAGGCTTAGGGTACGGCTTAGGGTACGGGTTCGGGGAGGGGTTCGGGTACGGCGTAGGGTATGGGTTAGGGTTAGGGTTAGGGTTAGTGTTAGGGTTAGGGCTCGGTTCAGGGTACGGGTTAGGATTAGGGTACGTGTTAGGGTTAGGGTAGGGGTTAGGGTTAGGGTACGCATTAGGGTTAGGGTAGTTAGTAAACCTATCCCACTCTCTAGATACCCCTTAGCACGTAAAGGAATATTATTTGGGGGTCCAGCCATGGAGAAGAGTTTAGACACTAGGATAAGATAAGGAACACACCCATTATAAAGAAATCACATTAGGATTCTCTTTTTAAGCTGTTCCTTCAAACACTAGTGCTTAGGAAATCTGTTGGAGGCAGAAGCAGTCAAGGGTAGCCTAGGGTTAGGGTTAGGCTTAGGGTTAGGCTTAGGGTACGGCTTAGGGTACGGGTTCGGGGAGGGGTTCGGGTACGGCGTAGGGTATGGGTTAGGGTTAGGGTTAGGGTTCGTGTTAGGGTTAGGGCTCGGTTTAGGGTACGGGTTAGGATTAGGGTACGTGTTAGGGTTAGGGTAGGGGTTAGGGTTAGGGTACGCATTAGGGTTAGGGTAGTTAGTAAACCTATCCCACTCTCTAGATACCCCTTAGCACGTAAAGGAATATTATTTGCGGGTCCAGCCATGGAGAAGAGTTTAGACACTAGGATAAGATAAGGAACACACCCATTATAAAGAAATCACATTAGGATTCTCTTTTTAAGCTGTTCCTTCAAACACTAGTGCTTAGGAAATCTATTGGAGGCAGAAGCAGTCAAGGGTAGCCTAGGGTTAGGGTTAGGCTTAGGGTTAGGCTTAGGGTACGGCTTAGGGTACGGGTTCGGGGAGGGGTTCGGGTACGGCGTAGGGTATGGGTTAGGGTTAGGGTTAGGGTTTGAGTTAGGGTTAGGGCTCGGTTTAGTGTACGGGTTAGGATTAGGGTACGTTTTAGGGTTAGGGTAGGGGTTAGGGTTAGGGTACGCGTTAGGGTTAGGGTAGTTATTAAACCTATCCCACTCTCTAGATACCCCTTAGCATGTAAAGGAATATTATTTGGGGGTCCAGCCATGGAGAAGAGTTTAGACACTAGGATAAGATAAGGAACACACCCATTATAAAGAAATCACATTAGGATTCTCTTTTTAAGCTGTTCCTTCAAACACTAGTGCTTAGGAAATCTATTGGAGGCAGAAGCAGTCAAGGGTAGCCTAGGGTTAGGGTTAGGCTTAGGGTTAGGCTTAGGGTACGGCTTAGGGTACGGGTTCGGGGAGGGGTTCGGGTACGGCATAGGGTATGGGTTAGGGTTAGGGTTAGGGTTAGTGTTAGGGTTAGGGCTCGGTTCAGGGTACGGGTTAGGATTAGGGTACGTGTTAGGGTTAGGGTAAGGGTTAGGGTTAGGGTACGCATTAGGGTTAGGGTAGTTATTAAACCTATCCCACTCTCTAGATACCCCTTAGCACGTAAAGGAATATTATTTGGGGGTCCAGCCATGGAGAAGAGTTTAGACACTAGGATAAGATAAGGAACACACCCATTATAAAGAAATCACATTAGGATTCTCTTTCTAAGCTGTTTCTTAAAACACTAGTGCTTAGGAAATCTATTGGAGGCAGAAGCAGTCAAGGGTAGCCTAGGGTTAGGGTTAGGCTTAGGGTTAGGCTTAGGGTACGGCTTAGGGTACGGGTTCGGGGAGGGGTTCGGGTACGGCGTAGGGTATGGGTTAGGGTTAGGGTTAGGGTTAGTGTTAGGGTTAGGGCTCGGTTCAGGGTACGGGTTAGGATTAGGGTACGTGTTAGGGTTAGGGTAGGGGTTAGGGTTAGGGTACGTGTTAGGGTTAGGGTAGTTATTAAACCTATCCCACTCTCTAGATACCCCTTAGCACGTAAAGGAATATTATTTGCGGGTCCAGCCATGGAGAAGAGTTTAGACACTAGGATAACATAAGGAACACATACATTATAAAGAAATCACATTAGGATTCTCTTTTTAAGCTGTTCCTTAAAACACTAGTGCTTAGGAAATCTATTGGAGGCAGAAGCAGTCAAGGGTAGCCTAGGGTTAGGGTTAGGCTTAGGGTTAGGGTTAGGGTACGGCTTAGGGTAGGGGTTCGGGGAGGGGTTCGGGTACGGCGTAGGGTATGGGTTAGGGTTAGGGTTAGGGTTCGTGTTAGGGTTAGGGCTCGGTTTAGGGTACGGGTTAGGATTAGGGTACGTGTTAGGGTTAGGGTAGGGGTTAGGGTTAGGGTACGCATTAGGGTTAGGGTAGTTAGTAAACCTATCCCACTCTCTAGATACCCCTTAGCACGTAAAGGAATATTATTTGCGGGTCCAGCCATGGAGAAGAGTTTAGACACTAGGATAAGATAAGGAACACACCCATTATAAAGAAATCACATTAGGATTCTCTTTTTAAGCTGTTCCTTCAAACACTAGTGCTTAGGAAATCTATTGGAGGCAGAAGCAGTCAAGGGTAGCCTAGGGTTAGGGTTAGGCTTAGGGTTAGGCTTAGGGTACGGCTTAGGGTACGGGTTCGGGGAGGGGTTCGGGTACGGCGTAGGGTATGGGTTAGGGTTAGGGTTAGGGTTTGAGTTAGGGTTAGGGCTCGGTTTAGTGTACGGGTTAGGATTAGGGTACGTGTTAGGGTTAGGGTAGGGGTTAGGGTTAGGGTACGCGTTAGGGTTAGGGTAGTTATTAAACCTATGCCACTCTCTAGATACCCCTTAGCATGTAAAGGAATATTATTTGGGGGTCCAGCCATGGAGAAGAGTTTAGACACTAGGATAAGATAAGGAACACACCCATTATAAAGAAATCACATTAGGATTCTCTTTTTAAGCTGTTCCTTCAAACACTAGTGCTTAGGAAATCTATTGGAGGCAGAAGCAGTCAAGGGTAGCCTAGGGTTAGGGTTAGGCTTAGGGTTAGGCTTAGGGTACGGCTTAGGGTACGGGTTCGGGGAGGGGTTCGGGTACGGCATAGGGTATGGGTTAGGGTTAGGGTTAGGGTTAGTGTTAGGGTTAGGGCTCGGTTTAGGGTACGGGTTAGGATTAGGGTACGTGTTAGGGTTAGGGTAGGGGTTAGGGTTAGGGTACGCATTAGGGTTAGGGTAGTTAGTAAACCTATCCCACTCTCTAGATACCCCTTAGCACGTAAAGGAATATTATTTGCGGGTCCAGCCATGGAGAAGAGTTTAGACACTAGGATAAAATAAGGAACACACCCATTATAAAGAAATCACATTAGGATTCTCTTTTTAAGCTGTTCCTTCAAACACTAGTGCTTAGGAAATCTATTGGAGGCAGAAGCAGTCAAGGGTAGCCTAGGGTTAGGGTTAGGCTTAGGGTTAGGCTTAGGGTACGGCTTAGGGTACGGGTTCGGGGAGGGGTTCGGGTACGGCATAGGGTATGGGTTAGGGTTAGGGTTAGGGTTTGAGTTAGGGTTAGGGCTCGGTTTAGTGTACGGGTTAGGATTAGGGTACGTGTTAGGGTTAGGGTAGGGGTTAGGGTTAGGGTACGCATTAGGGTTAGGGTAGTTATTAAACCTATCCCACTCTCTAGATACCCCTTAGCACGTAAAGGAATATTATTTGGGGGTCCAGCCATGGAGAAGAGTTTAGACACTAGGATAAGATAAGGAACACACCCATTATAAAGAAATCACATTAGGATTCTCTTTTTAAGCTGTTCCTTCAAACACTAGTGCTTAGGAAATCTGTTGGAGGCAGAAGCAGTCAAGGGTAGCCTAGGGTTAGGGTTAGGCTTAGGGTTAGGCTTAGGGTACGGCTTAGGGTACGGGTTCGGGGAGGGGTTCGGGTACGGCGTAGGGTATGGGTTAGGGTTAGGGTTAGGGTTAGTGTTAGGGTTAGGGCTCGGTTCAGGGTACGGGTTAGGATTAGGGTACGTGTTAGGGTTAGGGTAGGGGTTAGGGTTAGGGTACGTGTTAGGGTTAGGGTAGTTATTAAACCTATCCCACTCTCTAGATACCCCTTAGCACGTAAAGGAATATTATTTGGGGGTCCAGCCATGGAGAAGAGTTTAGACACTAGGATAAGATAAGGAACACACCCATTATAAAGAAATCACATTAGGATTCTCTTTTTAAGCTGTTTCTTAAAACACTAGTGCTTAGGAAATCTATTGGAGGCAGAAGCAGTCAAGGGTAGCCTAGCGTTAGGGTTAGGCTTAGGGTTAGGCTTAGGGTACGGCTTAGGGTACGGGTTCGGGGAGGGGTTCGGGTACGGCGTAGGGTATGGGTTAGGGTTAGGGTTAGGGTTAGTGTTAGGGTTAGGGCTCGGTTCAGGGTACGGGTTAGGATTAGGGTACGTGTTAGGGTTAGGGTAGGGGTTAGGGTTAGGGTACGCATTAGGGTTAGGGTAGTTATTAAACCTATCCCACTCTCTAGATACCCCTTAGCACGTAAAGGAATATTATTTGGGGGTCCAGCCATGGAGAAGAGTTTAGACACTAGGATAAGATAAGGAACACACCCATTATAAAGAAATCACATAAGGATTCTCTTTTTAAGCTGTTCCTTCAAACACTAGTGCTTAGGAAATCTGTTGGAGGCAGAAGCAGTCAAGGGTAGCCTAGGGTTAGGGTTAGGCTTAGGGTTAGGCTTAGGGTACGGCTTAGGGTACGGGTTCGGGGAGGGGTTCGGGTACGGCGTAGGGTATGGGTTAGGGTTAGGGTTAGGGTTAGTGTTAGGGTTAGGGCTCGGTTCAGGGTACGGGTTAGGATTAGGGTACGTGTTAGGGTTAGTGTAGGGGTTAGGGTTAGGGTACGTGTTAGGGTTAGGGTAGTTATTAAACCTATCCCACTCTCTAGATACCCCTTAGCACGTAAAGGAATATTATTTGCGGGTCCAGCCATGGAGAAGAGTTTAGACACTAGGATAACATAAGGAACACATACATTATAAAGAAATCACATTAGGATTCTCTTTTTCAGCTGTTCCTTAAAACACTAGGGCTTAGGAAATCTATTGGAGGCAGAAGCAATCAAGGGTAGCCTAGGGTTAGGGTTAGGCTTAGGGTTAGGGTTAGGGTACGGCTTAGGGTAGGGGTTCGGGGAGGGGTTCGGGTACGGCGTAGGGTATGGGTTAGGGTTAGGGTTAGGGTTCGTGTTAGGGTTAGGGCTCGGTTTAGGGTACGGGTTAGGATTAGGGTACGTGTTAGGGTTAGGGTAGGGGTTAGGGTTAGGGTACGCATTAGGGTTAGGGTAGTTAGTAAACCTATCCCACTCTCTAGATACCCCTTAGCACGTAAAGGAATATTATTTGCGGGTCCAGCCATGGAGAAGAGTTTAGACACTAGGATAAGATAAGGAACACACCCATTATAAAGAAATCACATTAGGATTCTCTTTTTAAGCTGTTCCTTCAAACACTAGTGCTTAGGAAATCTATTGGAGGCAGAAGCAGTCAAGGGTAGCCTAGGGTTAGGGTTAGGCTTAGGGTTAGGCTTAGGGTACGGCTTAGGGTACGGGTTCGGGGAGGGGTTCGGGTACGGCGTAGGGTATGGGTTAGGGTTAGGGTTAGGGTTTGAGTTAGGGTTAGGGCTCGGTTTAGTGTACGGGTTAGGATTAGGGTACGTGTTAGGGTTAGGGTAGGGGTTAGGGTTAGGGTACGCGTTAGGGTTAGGGTAGTTATTAAACCTATCCCACTCTCTAGATACCCCTTAGCATGTAAAGGAATATTATTTGGGGGTCCAGCCATGGAGAAGAGTTTAGACACTAGGATAAGATAAGGAACACACCCATTATAAAGAAATCACATTAGGATTCTCTTTTTAAGCTGTTCCTTCAAACACTAGTGCTTAGGAAATCTATTGGAGGCAGAAGCAGTCAAGGGTAGCCTAGGGTTAGGGTTAGGCTTAGGGTTAGGCTTAGGGTACGGCTTAGGGTACGGGTTCGGGGAGGGGTTCGGGTACGGCATAGGGTATGGGTTAGGGTTAGGGTTAGGGTTAGTGTTAGGGTTAGGGCTCGGTTCAGGGTACGGGTTAGGATTAGGGTACGTGTTAGGGTTAGGGTAGGGGTTAGGGTTAGGGTACGCGTTAGGGTTAGGGTAGTTAGTAAACCTATCCCACTCTCTAGATACCCCTTAGCACATAAAGGAATATTATTTGCGGGTCCAGCCATGGAGAAGAGTTTAGACACTAGGATAAAATAAGGAACACATACATTATAAAGAAATCACATTAGGATTCTCTTTTTAAGCTGTTCCTTAAAACACTAGTGCTTAGGAAATCTATTGGAGGCAGAAGCAGTCAAGGGTAGCCTAGGGTTAGGGTTAGGCTTAGGGTTAGGGTTAGGGTACGGCTTAGGGTAGGGGTTTGGGGAGGGGTTCGGGTACGGCGTAGGGTATGGGTTAGGGTTAGGGTTAGGGTTCGTGTTAGGGTTAGGGCTCGGTTTAGTGTACGGGTTAGGATTAGGATACGTGTTAGGGTTAGGGTAGGGGTTAGGGTTAGGGTACGCATTAGGGTTAGGGTAGTTAGTAAACCTATCCCACTCTCTAGATACCCCTTAGCACGTAAAGGAATATTATTTGCGGGTCCAGCCATGGAGAAGAGTTTAGACACTAGGATAAGATAAGGAACACACCCATTATAAAGAAATCACATTAGGATTCTCTTTTTAAGCTGTTCCTTCAAACACTAGTGCTTAGGAAATCTATTGGAGGCAGAAGCAGTCAAGGGTAGCCTAGGGTTAGGGTTAGGCTTAGGGTTAGGGTTAGGGTACGGCTTAGGGTAGGGGTTCGGGGAGGGGTTCGGGTACGGCGTAGGGTATGGGTTAGGGTTAGGGTTAGGGTTTGAGTTAGGGTTAGGGCTCGGTTTAGTGTACGGGTTAGGATTAGGGTACGTGTTAGGGTTAGGGTAGGGGTTAGGGTTAGGGTACGCGTTAGGGTTAGGGTAGTTATTAAACCTATCCCACTCTCTAGATACCCCTTAGCATGTAAAGGAATATTATTTGGGGGTCCAGCCATGGAGAAGAGTTTAGACACTAGGATAAGATAAGGAACACACCCATTATAAAGAAATCACATTAGGATTCTCTTTTTAAGCTGTTCCTTCAAACACTAGTGCTTAGGAAATCTATTGGAGGCAGAAGCAGTCAAGGGTAGCCTAGGGTTAGGGTTAGGCTTAGGGTTAGGCTTAGGGTACGGCTTAGGGTACGGGTTCGGGGAGGGGTTCGGGTACGGCGTAGGGTATGGGTTAGGGTTAGGGTTAGGGTTAGTGTTAGGGTTAGGGCTCGGTTCAGGGTACGGGTTAGGATTAGGGTACGTGTTAGGGTTAGGGTAGGGGTTAGGGTTAGGGTACGCATTAGGGTTAGGGTAGTTAGTAAACCTATCCCACTCTCTAGATACCCCTTAGCACGTAAAGGAATATTATTTGGGGGTCCAGCCATGGAGAAGAGTTTAGACACTAGGATAAGATAAGGAACACACCCATTATAAAGAAATCACATTAGGATTCTCTTTTTAAGCTGTTCCTTCAAACACTAGTGCTTAGGAAATCTGTTGGAGGCAGAAGCAGTCAAGGGTAGCCTAGGGTTAGGGTTAGGCTTAGGGTTAGGCTTAGGGTACGGCTTAGGGTACGGGTTCGGGGAGGGGTTCGGGTACGGCGTAGGGTATGGGTTAGGGTTAGGGTTAGGGTTCGTGTTAGGGTTAGGGCTCGGTTTAGGGTACGGGTTAGGATTAGGGTACGTGTTAGGGTTAGGGTAGGGGTTAGGGTTAGGGTACGCATTAGGGTTAGGGTAGTTAGTAAACCTATCCCACTCTCTAGATACCCCTTAGCACGTAAAGGAATATTATTTGCGGGTCCAGCCATGGAGAAGAGTTTAGACACTAGGATAAGATAAGGAACACACCCATTATAAAGAAATCACATTAGGATTCTCTTTTTAAGCTGTTCCTTCAAACACTAGTGCTTAGGAAATCTATTGGAGGCAGAAGCAGTCAAGGGTAGCCTAGGGTTAGGGTTAGGCTTAGGGTTAGGCTTAGGGTACGGCTTAGGGTACGGGTTCGGGGAGGGGTTCGGGTACGGCGTAGGGTATGGGTTAGGGTTAGGGTTAGGGTTTGAGTTAGGGTTAGGGCTCGGTTTAGTGTACGGGTTAGGATTAGGGTACGTTTTAGGGTTAGGGTAGGGGTTAGGGTTAGGGTACGCGTTAGGGTTAGGGTAGTTATTAAACCTATCCCACTCTCTAGATACCCCTTAGCATGTAAAGGAATATTATTTGGGGGTCCAGCCATGGAGAAGAGTTTAGACACTAGGATAAGATAAGGAACACACCCATTATAAAGAAATCACATTAGGATTCTCTTTTTAAGCTGTTCCTTCAAACACTAGTGCTTAGGAAATCTATTGGAGGCAGAAGCAGTCAAGGGTAGCCTAGGGTTAGGGTTAGGCTTAGGGTTAGGCTTAGGGTACGGCTTAGGGTACGGGTTCGGGGAGGGGTTCGGGTACGGCATAGGGTATGGGTTAGGGTTAGGGTTAGGGTTAGTGTTAGGGTTAGGGCTCGGTTCAGGGTACGGGTTAGGATTAGGGTACGTGTTAGGGTTAGGGTAGGGGTTAGGGTTAGGGTACGCATTAGGGTTAGGGTAGTTATTAAACCTATCCCACTCTCTAGATACCCCTTAGCACGTAAAGGAATATTATTTGGGGGTCCAGCCATGGAGAAGAGTTTAGACACTAGGATAAGATAAGGAACACACCCATTATAAAGAAATCACATTAGGATTCTCTTTCTAAGCTGTTCCTTCAAACACTAGTGCTTAGGAAATCTGTTGGAGGCAGAAGCAGTCAAGGGTAGCCTAGGGTTAGGGTTAGGCTTAGGGTTAGGCTTAGGGTACGGCTTAGGGTACGGGTTCGGGGAGGGGTTCGGGTACGGCGTAGGGTATGGGTTAGGGTTAGGGTTAGGGTTAGTGTTAGGGTTAGGGCTCGGTTCAGGGTACGGGTTAGGATTAGGGTACGTGTTAGGGTTAGGGTAGGGGTTACGGTTAGGGTACGTGTTAGGGTTAGGGTAGTTATTAAACCTATCCCACTCTCTAGATACCCCTTAGCACGTAAAGGAATATTATTTGGGGGTCCAGCCATGGAGAAGAGTTTAGACACTAGGATAAGATAAGGAACACACCCATTATAAAGAAATCACATTAGGATTCTCTTTTTAAGCTGTTTCTTAAAACACTAGTGCTTAGGAAATCTATTGGAGGCAGAAGCAGTCAAGGGTAGCCTAGGGTTAGGGTTAGGCTTAGGGTTAGGCTTAGGGTACGGCTTAGGGTACGGGTTCGGGGAGGGGTTCGGGTACGGCGTAGGGTATGGGTTAGGGTTAGGGTTAGGGTTAGTGTTAGGGTTAGGGCTCGGTTCAGGGTACGGGTTAGGATTAGGGTACGTGTTAGGGTTAGGGTAGGGGTTAGGGTTAGGGTACGCATTAGGGTTAGGGTAGTTATTAAACCTATCCCACTCTCTAGATACCCCTTAGCACGTAAAGGAATATTATTTGGGGGTCCAGCCATGGAGAAGAGTTTAGACACTAGGATAAGATAAGGAACACACCCATTATAAAGAAATCACATTAGGATTCTCTTTTTAAGCTGTTTCTTAAAACACTAGTGCTTAGGAAATCTATTGGAGGCAGAAGCAGTCAAGGGTAGCCTAGGGTTAGGGTTAGGCTTAGGGTTAGGCTTAGGGTACGGCTTAGGGTACGGGTTCGGGGAGGGGTTCGGGTACGGCGTAGGGTATGGGTTAGGGTTAGGGTTAGGGTTAGTGTTAGGGTTAGGGCTCGGTTCAGGGTACGGGTTAGGATTAGGGTACGTGTTAGGGTTAGGGTAGGGGTTAGGGTTAGGGTACGCATTAGGGTTAGGGTAGTTATTAAACCTATCCCACTCTCTAGATACCCCTTAGCACGTAAAGGAATATTATTTGGGGGTCCAGCCATGGAGAAGAGTTTAGACACTAGGATAAGATAAGGAACACACCCATTATAAAGAAATCACATAAGGATTCTCTTTTTAAGCTGTTCCTTCAAACACTAGTGCTTAGGAAATCTGTTGGAGGCAGAAGCAGTCAAGGGTAGCCTAGGGTTAGGGTTAGGCTTAGGGTTAGGCTTAGGGTACGGCTTAGGGTACGGGTTCGGGGAGGGGTTCGGGTACGGCGTAGGGTATGGGTTAGGGTTAGGGTTAGGGTTAGTGTTAGGGTTAGGGCTCGGTTCAGGGTACGGGTTAGGATTAGGGTACGTGTTAGGGTTAGGGTAGGGGTTAGGGTTAGGGTACGTGTTAGGGTTAGGGTAGTTATTAAACCTATCCCACTCTCTAGATACCCCTTAGCACGTAAAGGAATATTATTTGGGGGTGCAGCCATGGAGAAGAGTTTAGACACTAGGATAACATAAGGAACACACCCATTATAAAGAAATCACATTAGGATTCTCTTTTTAAGCTGTTCCTTAAAACACTAGTGCTTAGGAAATCTATTGGAGGCAGAAGCAGTCAAGGGTAGCCTAGGGTTAGGGTTAGGCTTAGGGTTAGGCTTAGGGTACGGCTTAGGGTAGGGGTTCGGGGAGGGGTTCGGGTACGGCGTAGGGTATGGGTTAGGGTTAGGGTTAGGGTTTGAGTTAGGGTTAGGGCTCGGTTTAGTGTACGGGTTAGGATTAGGGTACGTGTTAGGGTTAGGGTAGGGGTTAGGGTTAGGGTACGCGTTAGGGTTAGGGTAGTTATTAAACCTATCCCACTCTCTAGATACCCCTTAGCATGTAAAGGAATATTATTTGGGGGTCCAGCCATGGAGAAGAGTTTAGACACTAGGATAAGATAAGGAACACACCCATTATAAAGAAATCACATTAGGATTCTCTTTTTAAGCTGTTCCTTAAAACACTAGTGCTTAGGAAATCTATTGGAGGCAGAAGCAGTCAAGGGTAGCCTAGGGTTAGGGTTAGGCTTAGGGTTAGGGTTAGGGTACGGCTTAGGGTAGGGGTTCGGGGAGGGGTTCGGGTACGGCGTAGGGTATGGGTTAGGGTTAGGGTTAGGGTTCGTGTTAGGGTTAGGGCTCGGTTTAGGGTACGGGTTAGGATTAGGGTACGTGTTAGGGTTAGGGTAGGGGTTAGGGTTAGGGTACGCATTAGGGTTAGGGTAGTTAGTAAACCTATCCCACTCTCTAGATACCCCTTAGCACGTAAAGGAATATTATTTGCGGGTCCAGCCATGGAGAAGAGTTTAGACACTAGGATAAGATAAGGAACACACCCATTATAAAGAAATCACATTAGGATTCTCTTTTTAAGCTGTTCCTTCAAACACTAGTGCTTAGGAAATCTATTGGAGGCAGAAGCAGTCAAGGGTAGCCTAGGGTTAGGGTTAGGCTTAGGGTTAGGCTTAGGGTACGGCTTAGGGTACGGGTTCGGGGAGGGGTTCGGGTACGGCGTAGGGTATGGGTTAGGGTTAGGGTTAGGGTTTGAGTTAGGGTTAGGGCTCGGTTTAGTGTACGGGTTAGGATTAGGGTACGTGTTAGGGTTAGGGTAGGGGTTAGGGTTAGGGTACGCGTTAGGGTTAGGGTAGTTATTAAACCTATCCCACTCTCTAGATACCCCTTAGCATGTAAAGGAATATTATTTGGGGGTCCAGCCATGGAGAAGAGTTTAGACACTAGGATAAGATAAGGAACACACCCATTATAAAGAAATCACATTAGGATTCTCTTTTTAAGCTGTTCCTTCAAACACTAGTGCTTAGGAAATCTATTGGAGGCAGAAGCAGTCAAGGGTAGCCTAGGGTTAGGGTTAGGCTTAGGGTTAGGCTTAGGGTACGGCTTAGGGTACGGGTTCGGGGAGGGGTTCGGGTACGGCATAGGGTATGGGTTAGGGTTAGGGTTAGGGTTAGTGTTAGGGTTAGGGCTCGGTTCAGGGTACGGGTTAGGATTAGGGTACGTGTTAGGGTTAGGGTAGGGGTTAGGGTTAGGGTACGCGTTAGGGTTAGGGTAGTTAGTAAACCTATCCCACTCTCTAGATACCCCTTAGCACGTAAAGGAATATTATTTGGGGGTCCAGCCATGGAGAAGAGTTTAGACACTAGGATAAGATAAGGAACACACCCATTATAAAGAAATCACATTAGGATTCTCTTTTTAAGCTGTTCCTTCAAACACTAGTGCTTAGGAAATCTGTTGGAGGCAGAAGCAGTCAAGGGTAGCCTAGGGTTAGGGTTAGGCTTAGGGTTAGGCTTAGGGTACGGCTTAGGGTACGGGTTCGGGGAGGGGTTCGGGTACGGCGTAGGGTATGGGTTAGGGTTAGGGTTAGGGTTAGTGTTAGGGTTAGGGCTCGGTTCAGGGTACGGGTTAGGATTAGGGTACGTGTTAGGGTTAGGGTAGGGGTTAGGGTTAGGGTACGTGTTAGGGTTAGGGTAGTTATTAAACCTATCCCACTCTCTAGATACCCCTTAGCACGTAAAGGAATATTATTTGGGGGTCCAGCCATGGAGAAGAGTTTAGACACTAGGATAAGATAAGGAACACACCCATTATAAAGAAATCACATTAGGATTCTCTTTTTAAGCTGTTTCTTAAAACACTAGTGCTTAGGAAATCTATTGGAGGCAGAAGCAGTCAAGGGTAGCCTAGCGTTAGGGTTAGGCTTAGGGTTAGGCTTAGGGTACGGCTTAGGGTACGGGTTCGGGGAGGGGTTCGGGTACGGCATAGGGTATGGGTTAGGGTTAGGGTTAGGGTTAGTGTTAGGGTTAGGGCTCGGTTCAGGGTACGGGTTAGGATTAGGGTACGTGTTAGGGTTAGGGTAGGGGTTAGGGTTAGGGTACGCATTAGGGTTAGGGTAGTTATTAAACCTATCCCACTCTCTAGATACCCCTTAGCACGTAAAGGAATATTATTTGCGGGTCCAGCCATGGAGAAGAGTTTAGACACTAGGATAAAATAAGGAACACATACATTATAAAGAAATCACATTAGGATTCTCTTTTTAAGCTGTTCCTTAAAACACTAGTGCTTAGGAAATCTATTGGAGGCAGAAGCAGTCAAGGGTAGCCTAGGGTTAGGGTTAGGCTTAGGGTTAGGGTTAGGGTACGGCTTAGGGTAGGGGTTCGGGGAGGGGTTCGGGTACGGCGTAGGGTATGGGTTAGGGTTAGGGTTAGGGTTCGTGTTAGGGTTAGGGCTCGGTTTAGGTTACGGGTTAGGATTAGGATACGTGTTAGGGTTAGGGTAGGGGTTAGGGTTAGGGTACGCATTAGGGTTAGGGTAGTTAGTAAACCTATCCCACTCTCTAGATACCCCTTAGCACGTAAAGGAATATTATTTGCGGGTCCAGCCATGGAGAAGAGTTTAGACACTAGGATAAGATAAGGAACACACCCATTATAAAGAAATCACATTAGGATTCTCTTTTTAAGCTGTTCCTTAAAACACTAGTGCTTAGGAAATCTATTGGAGGCAGAAGCAGTCAAGGGTAGCCTAGGGTTAGGGTTAGGCTTAGGGTTAGGTTTAGGGTACGGCTTAGGGTAGGGGTTCGGGGAGGGGTTCGGGTACGGCGTAGGGTATGGGTTAGGGTTAGGGTTAGGGTTAGTGTTAGGGTTAGGGCTCGGTTCAGGGTACGGGTTAGGATTAGGGTACGTGTTAGGGTTAGGGTAGGGGTTAGGGTTAGGGTACGCATTAGGGTTAGGGTAGTTATTAAACCTATCCCACTCTCTAGATACCCCTTAGCACGTAAAGGAATATTATTTGGGGGTCCAGCCATGGAGAAGAGTTTAGACACTAGGATAAGATAAGGAACACACCCATTATAAAGAAATCACATAAGGATTCTCTTTTTAAGCTGTTCCTTCAAACACTAGTGCTTAGGAAATCTGTTGGAGGCAGAAGCAGTCAAGGGTAGCCTAGGGTTAGGGTTAGGCTTAGGGTTAGGCTTAGGGTACGGCTTAGGGTACGGGTTCGGGGAGGGGTTCGGGTACGGCGTAGGGTATGGGTTAGGGTTAGGGTTAGGGTTAGTGTTAGGGTTAGGGCTCGGTTCAGGGTACGGGTTAGGATTAGGGTACGTGTTAGGGTTAGGGTAGGGGTTAGGGTTAGGGTACGTGTTAGGGTTAGGGTAGTTATTAAACCTATCCCACTCTCTAGATACCCCTTAGCACGTAAAGGAATATTATTTGCGGGTCCAGCCATGGAGAAGAGTTTAGACACTAGGATAACATAAGGAACACATACATTATAAAGAAATCACATTAGGATTCTCTTTTTAAGCTGTTCCTTAAAACACTAGTGCTTAGGAAATCTATTGGAGGCAGAAGCAGTCAAGGGTAGCCTAGGGTTAGGGTTAGGCTTAGGGTTAGGGTTAGGGTACGGCTTAGGGTAGGGGTTCGGGGAGGGGTTCGGGTACGGCGTAGGGTATGGGTTAGGGTTAGGGTTAGGGTTCGTGTTAGGGTTAGGGCTCGGTTTAGGGTACGGGTTAGGATTAGGGTACGTGTTAGGGTTAGGGTAGGGGTTAGGGTTAGGGTACGCATTAGGGTTAGGGTAGTTAGTAAACCTATCCCACTCTCTAGATACCCCTTAGCACGTAAAGGAATATTATTTGCGGGTCCAGCCATGGAGAAGAGTTTAGACACTAGGATAAGATAAGGAACACACCCATTATAAAGAAATCACATTAGGATTCTCTTTTTAAGCTGTTCCTTCAAACACTAGTGCTTAGGAAATCTATTGGAGGCAGAAGCAGTCAAGGGTAGCCTAGGGTTAGGGTTAGGCTTAGGGTTAGGCTTAGGGTACGGCTTAGGGTACGGGTTCGGGGAGGGGTTCGGGTACGGCGTAGGGTATGGGTTAGGGTTAGGGTTAGGGTTTGAGTTAGGGTTAGGGCTCGGTTTAGTGTACGGGTTAGGATTAGGGTACGTGTTAGGGTTAGGGTAGGGGTTAGGGTTAGGGTACGCGTTAGGGTTAGGGTAGTTATTAAACCTATCCCACTCTCTAGATACCCCTTAGCATGTAAAGGAATATTATTTGGGGGTCCAGCCATGGAGAAGAGTTTAGACACTAGGATAAGATAAGGAACACACCCATTATAAAGAAATCACATTAGGATTCTCTTTTTAAGCTGTTCCTTCAAACACTAGTGCTTAGGAAATCTATTGGAGGCAGAAGCAGTCAAGGGTAGCCTAGGGTTAGGGTTAGGCTTAGGGTTAGGCTTAGGGTACGGCTTAGGGTACGGGTTCGGGGAGGGGTTCGGGTACGGCATAGGGTATGGGTTAGGGTTAGGGTTAGGGTTAGTGTTAGGGTTAGGGCTCGGTTCAGGGTACGGGTTAGGATTAGGGTACGTGTTAGGGTTAGGGTAGGGGTTAGGGTTAGGGTACGCGTTAGGGTTAGGGTAGTTAGTAAACCTATCCCACTCTCTAGATACCCCTTAGCACGTAAAGGAATATTATTTGGGGGTCCAGCCATGGAGAAGAGTTTAGACACTAGGATAAGATAAGGAACACACCCATTATAAAGAAATCACATTAGGATTCTCTTTTTAAGCTGTTCCTTCAAACACTAGTGCTTAGGAAATCTGTTGGAGGCAGAAGCAGTCAAGGGTAGCCTAGGGTTAGGGTTAGGCTTAGGGTTAGGCTTAGGGTACGGCTTAGGGTACGGGTTCGGGGAGGGGTTCGGGTACGGCGTAGGGTATGGGTTAGGGTTAGGGTTAGGGTTAGTGTTAGGGTTAGGGCTCGGTTCAGGGTACGGGTTAGGATTAGGGTACGTGTTAGGGTTAGGGTAGGGGTTAGGGTTAGGGTACGTGTTAGGGTTAGGGTAGTTATTAAACCTATCCCACTCTCTAGATACCCCTTAGCACGTAAAGGAATATTATTTGGGGGTCCAGCCATGGAGAAGAGTTTAGACACTAGGATAAGATAAGGAACACACCCATTATAAAGAAATCACATTAGGATTCTCTTTTTAAGCTGTTTCTTAAAACACTAGTGCTTAGGAAATCTATTGGAGGCAGAAGCAGTCAAGGGTAGCCTAGCGTTAGGGTTAGGCTTAGGGTTAGGCTTAGGGTACGGCTTAGGGTACGGGTTCGGGGAGGGGTTCGGGTACGGCATAGGGTATGGGTTAGGGTTAGGGTTAGGGTTAGTGTTAGGGTTAGGGCTCGGTTCAGGGTACGGGTTAGGATTAGGGTACGTGTTAGGGTTAGGGTAGGGGTTAGGGTTAGGGTACGCATTAGGGTTAGGGTAGTTATTAAACCTATCCCACTCTCTAGATACCCCTTAGCACGTAAAGGAATATTATTTGCGGGTCCAGCCATGGAGAAGAGTTTAGACACTAGGATAAAATAAGGAACACATACATTATAAAGAAATCACATTAGGATTCTCTTTTTAAGCTGTTCCTTAAAACACTAGTGCTTAGGAAATCTATTGGAGGCAGAAGCAGTCAAGGGTAGCCTAGGGTTAGGGTTAGGCTTAGGGTTAGGGTTAGGGTACGGCTTAGGGTAGGGGTTCGGGGAGGGGTTCGGGTACGGCGTAGGGTATGGGTTAGGGTTAGGGTTAGGGTTCGTGTTAGGGTTAGGGCTCGGTTTAGGTTACGGGTTAGGATTAGGATACGTGTTAGGGTTAGGGTAGGGGTTAGGGTTAGGGTACGCATTAGGGTTAGGGTAGTTAGTAAACCTATCCCACTCTCTAGATACCCCTTAGCACGTAAAGGAATATTATTTGCGGGTCCAGCCATGGAGAAGAGTTTAGACACTAGGATAAGATAAGGAACACACCCATTATAAAGAAATCACATTAGGATTCTCTTTTTAAGCTGTTCCTTAAAACACTAGTGCTTAGGAAATCTATTGGAGGCAGAAGCAGTCAAGGGTAGCCTAGGGTTAGGGTTAGGCTTAGGGTTAGGTTTAGGGTACGGCTTAGGGTAGGGGTTCGGGGAGGGGTTCGGGTACGGCGTAGGGTATGGGTTAGGGTTAGGGTTAGGGTTTGAGTTAGGGTTAGGGCTCGGTTTAGTGTACGGGTTAGGATTAGGGTACGTGTTAGGGTTAGGGTAGGGGTTAGGGTTAGGGTACGCGTTAGGGTTAGGGTAGTTATTAAACCTATCCCACTCTCTAGATACCCCTTAGCATGTAAAGGAATATTATTTGGGGGTCCAGCCATGGAGAAGAGTTTAGACACTAGGATAAGATAAGGAACACACCCATTATAAAGAAATCACATTAGGATTCTCTTTTTAAGCTGTTCCTTCAAACACTAGTGCTTAGGAAATCTATTGGAGGCAGAAGCAGTCAAGGGTAGCCTAGGGTTAGGGTTAGGCTTAGGGTTAGGCTTAGGGTACGGCTTAGGGTACGGGTTCGGGGAGGGGTTCGGGTACGGCGTAGGGTATGGGTTAGGGTTAGGGTTAGGGTTTGAGTTAGGGTTAGGGCTCGGTTTAGTGTACGGGTTAGGATTAGGGTACGTTTTAGGGTTAGGGTAGGGGTTAGGGTTAGGGTACGCGTTAGGGTTAGGGTAGTTATTAAACCTATCCCACTCTCTAGATACCCCTTAGCATGTAAAGGAATATTATTTGGGGGTCCAGCCATGGAGAAGAGTTTAGACACTAGGATAAGATAAGGAACACACCCATTATAAAGAAATCACATTAGGATTCTCTTTTTAAGCTGTTCCTTCAAACACTAGTGCTTAGGAAATCTATTGGAGGCAGAAGCAGTCAAGGGTAGCCTAGGGTTAGGGTTAGGCTTAGGGTTAGGCTTAGGGTACGGCTTAGGGTAGGGGTTCGGGGAGGGGTTCGGGTACGGCATAGGGTATGGGTTAGGGTTAGGGTTAGGGTTAGTGTTAGGGTTAGGGCTCGGTTCAGGGTACGGGTTAGGATTAGGGTACGTGTTAGGGTTAGGGTAGGGGTTAGGGTTAGGGTACGCATTAGGGTTAGGGTAGTTATTAAACCTATCCCACTCTCTAGATACCCCTTAGCACGTAAAGGAATATTATTTGGGGGTCCAGCCATGGAGAAGAGTTTAGACACTAGGATAAGATAAGGAACACACCCATTATAAAGAAATCACATTAGGATTCTCTTTCTAAGCTGTTCCTTCAAACACTAGTGCTTAGGAAATCTGTTGGAGGCAGAAGCAGTCAAGGGTAGCATAGGGTTAGGGTTAGGCTTAGGGTTAGGCTTAGGGTACGGCTTAGGGTACGGGTTCGGGGAGGGGTTCGGGTACGGCGTAGGGTATGGGTTAGGGTTAGGGTTAGGGTTAGTGTTAGGGTTAGGGCTCGGTTCAGGGTACGGGTTAGGATTAGGGTACGTGTTAGGGTTAGGGTAGGGGTTAGGGTTAGGGTACGTGTTAGGGTTAGGGTAGTTATTAAACCTATCCCACTCTCTAGATACCCCTTAGCACGTAAAGGAATATTATTTGGGGGTCCAGCCATGGAGAAGAGTTTAGACACTAGGATAAGATAAGGAACACACCCATTATAAAGAAATCACATTAGGATTCTCTTTTTAAGCTGTTTCTTAAAACACTAGTGCTTAGGAAATCTATTGGAGGCAGAAGCAGTCAAGGGTAGCCTAGGGTTAGGGTTAGGCTTAGGGTTAGGCTTAGGGTACGGCTTAGGGTACGGGTTCGGGGAGGGGTTCGGGTACGGCGTAGGGTATGGGTTAGGGTTAGGGTTAGGGTTAGTGTTAGGGTTAGGGCTCGGTTCAGGGTACGGGTTAGGATTAGGGTACGTGTTAGGGTTAGGGTAGGGGTTAGGGTTAGGGTACGCATTAGGGTTAGGGTAGTTATTAAACCTATCCCACTCTCTAGATACCCCTTAGCACGTAAAGGAATATTATTTGGGGGTCCAGCCATGGAGAAGAGTTTAGACACTAGGATAAGATAAGGAACACACCCATTATAAAGAAATCACATAAGGATTCTCTTTTTAAGCTGTTCCTTCAAACACTAGTGCTTAGGAAATCTGTTGGAGGCAGAAGCAGTCAAGGGTAGCCTAGGGTTAGGGTTAGGCTTAGGGTTAGGCTTAGGGTACGGCTTAGGGTACGGGTTCGGGGAGGGGTTCGGGTACGGCGTAGGGTATGGGTTAGGGTTAGGGTTAGTGTTAGTGTTAGGGTTAGGGCTCGGTTCAGGGTACGGGTTAGGATTAGGGTACGTGTTAGGGTTAGGGTAGGGGTTAGGGTTAGGGTACGTGTTAGGGTTAGGGTAGTTATTAAACCTATCCCACTCTCTAGATACCCCTTAGCACGTAAAGGAATATTATTTGCGGGTCCAGCCATGGAGAAGAGTTTAGACACTAGGATAACATAAGGAACACATACATTATAAAGAAATCACATTAGGATTCTCTTTTTAAGCTGTTCCTTAAAACACTAGTGCTTAGGAAATCTATTGGAGGCAGAAGCAGTCAAGGGTAGCCTAGGGTTAGGGTTAGGCTTAGGGTTAGGGTTAGGGTACGGCTTAGGGTAGGGGTTCGGGGAGGGGTTCGGGTACGGCGTAGGGTATGGGTTAGGGTTAGGGTTAGGGTTCGTGTTAGGGTTAGGGCTCGGTTTAGGGTACGGGTTAGGATTAGGGTACGTGTTAGGGTTAGGGTAGGGGTTAGGGTTAGGGTACGCATTAGGGTTAGGGTAGTTAGTAAACCTATCCCACTCTCTAGATACCCCTTAGCACGTAAAGGAATATTATTTGCGGGTCCAGCCATGGAGAAGAGTTTAGACACTAGGATAAGATAAGGAACACACCCATTATAAAGAAATCACATTAGGATTCTCTTTTTAAGCTGTTCCTTCAAACACTAGTGCTTAGGAAATCTATTGGAGGCAGAAGCAGTCAAGGGTAGCCTAGGGTTAGGGTTAGGCTTAGGGTTAGGCTTAGGGTACGGCTTAGGGTACGGGTTCGGGGAGGGGTTCGGGTACGGCGTAGGGTATGGGTTAGGGTTAGGGTTAGGGTTTGAGTTAGGGTTAGGGCTCGGTTTAGTGTACGGGTTAGGATTAGGGTACGTGTTAGGGTTAGGGTAGGGGTTAGGGTTAGGGTACGCGTTAGGGTTAGGGTAGTTATTAAACCTATCCCACTCTCTAGATACCCCTTAGCATGTAAAGGAATATTATTTGGGGGTCCAGCCATGGAGAAGAGTTTAGACACTAGGATAAGATAAGGAACACACCCATTATAAAGAAATCACATTAGGATTCTCTTTTTAAGCTGTTCCTTCAAACACTAGTGCTTAGGAAATCTATTGGAGGCAGAAGCAGTCAAGGGTAGCCTAGGGTTAGGGTTAGGCTTAGGGTTAGGCTTAGGGTACGGCTTAGGGTACGGGTTCGGGGAGGGGTTCGGGTACGGCATAGGGTATGGGTTAGGGTTAGGGTTAGGGTTAGTGTTAGGGTTAGGGCTCGGTTCAGGGTACGGGTTAGGATTAGGGTACGTGTTAGGGTTAGGGTAGGGGTTAGGGTTAGGGTACGCATTAGGGTTAGGGTAGTTATTAAACCTATCCCACTCTCTAGATACCCCTTAGCACGTAAAGGAATATTATTTGGGGGTCCAGCCATGGAGAAGAGTTTAGACACTAGGATAAGATAAGGAACACACCCATTATAAAGAAATCACATTAGGATTCTCTTTTTAAGCTGTTCCTTCAAACACTAGTGCTTAGGAAATCTGTTGGAGGCAGAAGCAGTCAAGGGTAGCCTAGGGTTAGGTTTAGACTTAGGGTTAGGCTTAGGGTACGGCTTAGGGTACGGGTTCGGGGAGGGGTTCGGGTATGGCGTAGGGTATGGGTTAGGGTTAGGGTTAGGGTTTGAGTTAGGGTTAGGGCTCGGTTTAGTGTACGGGTTAGGATTAGGGTACGTTTTAGGGTTAGGGTAGGGGTTAGGGTTAGGGTACGCGTTAGGGTTAGGGTAGTTATTAAACCTATCCCACTCTCTAGATACCCCTTAGCATGTAAAGGAATATTATTTGGGGGTCCAGCCATGGAGAAGAGTTTAGACACTAGGATAAGATAAGGAACACACCCATTATAAAGAAATCACATTAGGATTCTCTTTTTAAGCTGTTCCTTCAAACACTAGTGCTTAGGAAATCTATTGGAGGCAGAAGCAGTCAAGGGTAGCCTAGGGTTAGGGTTAGGCTTAGGGTTAGGCTTAGGGTACGGCTTAGGGTATGGGTTCGGGGAGGGGTTCGGGTACGGCGTAGGGTATGGGTTAGGGTTAGGGTTAGGGTTAGTGTTAGGGTTAGGGCTCGGTTCAGGGTACGGGTTAGGATTAGGGTACGTGTTAGGGTTAGGGTAGGGGTTAGGGTTAGGGTACGTGTTAGGGTTAGGGTAGTTATTAAACCTATCCCACTCTCTAGATACCCCTTAGCACGTAAAGGAATATTATTTGGGGGTCCAGCCATGGAGAAGAGTTTAGACACTAGGATAAGATAAGGAACACACCCATTATAAAGAAATCACATTAGGATTCTCTTTTTAAGCTGTTTCTTAAAACACTAGTGCTTAGGAAATCTATTGGAGGCAGAAGCAGTCAAGGGTAGCCTAGCGTTAGGGTTAGGCTTAGGGTTAGGCTTAGGGTACGGCTTAGGGTACGGGTTCGGGGAGGGGTTCGGGTACGGTGTAGGGTATGGGTTAGGGTTAGGGTTAGGGTTAGTGTTAGGGTTAGGGCTCGGTTCAGGGTACGGGTTAGGATTAGGGTACGTGTTAGGGTTAGGGTAGGGGTTAGGGTTAGGGTACGCATTAGGGTTAGGGTAGTTATTAAACCTATCCCACTCTCTAGATACCCCTTAGCACGTAAAGGAATATTATTTGGGGGTCCAGCCATGGAGAAGAGTTTAGACACTAGGATAAGATAAGGAACACACCCATTATAAAGAAATCACATAAGGATGCTCTTTTTAAGCTGTTCCTTCAAACACTAGTGCTTAGGAAATCTGTTGGAGGCAGAAGCAGTCAAGGGTAGCCTAGGGTTAGGGTTAGGCTTAGGGTTAGGCTTAGGGTACGGCTTAGGGTACGGGTTCGGGGAGGGGTTCGGGTACGGCGTAGGGTATGGGTTAGGGTTAGGGTTAGGGTTAGTGTTAGGGTTAGGGCTCGGTTCAGGGTACGGGTTAGGATTAGGGTACGTGTTAGGGTTAGGGTAGGGGTTAGGGTTAGGGTACGTGTTAGGGTTAGGGTAGTTATTAAACCTATCCCACTCTCTAGATACCCCTTAGCACGTAAAGGAATATTATTTGCGGGTCCAGCCATGGAGAAGAGTTTAGACACTAGGATAACATAAGGAACACATACATTATAAAGAAATCACATTAGGATTCTCTTTTTAAGCTGTTCCTTAAAACACTAGTGCTTAGGAAATCTATTGGAGGCAGAAGCAGTCAAGGGTAGCCTAGGGTTAGGGTTAGGCTTAGGGTTAGGGTTAGGGTACGGCTTAGGGTAGGGGTTCGGGGAGGGGTTCGGGTACGGCGTAGGGTATGGGTTAGGGTTAGGGTTAGGGTTCGTGTTAGGGTCAGGGCTCGGTTTAGGGTACGGGTTAGGATTAGGGTACGTGTTAGGGTTAGGGTAGGGGTTAGGGTTAGGGTACGCATTAGGGTTAGGGTAGTTAGTAAACCTATCCCACTCTCTAGATACCCCTTAGCACGTAAAGGAATATTATTTGCGGGTCCAGCCATGGAGAAGAGTTTAGACACTAGGATAAGATAAGGAACACACCCATTATAAAGAAATCACATTAGGATTCTCTTTTTAAGCTGTTCCTTCAAACACTAGTGCTTAGGAAATCTATTGGAGGCAGAAGCAGTCAAGGGTAGCCTAGGGTTAGGGTTAGGCTTAGGGTTAGGCTTAGGGTACGGCTTAGGGTACGGGTTCGGGGAGGGGTTCGGGTACGGCGTAGGGTATGGGTTAGGGTTAGGGTTAGGGTTTGAGTTAGGGTTAGGGCTCGGTTTAGTGTACGGGTTAGGATTAGGGTAGGGGTTAGGGTTAGGGTACGCGTTAGGGTTAGGGTAGTTATTAAACCTATCCCACTCTCTAGATACCCCTTAGCATGTAAAGGAATATTATTTGGGGGTCCAGCCATGGAGAAGAGTTTAGACACTAGGATAAGATAAGGAACACACCCATTATAAAGAAATCACATTAGGATTCTCTTTTTAAGCTGTTCCTTCAAACACTAGTGCTTAGGAAATCTATTGGAGGCAGAAGCAGTCAAGGGTAGCCTAGGGTTAGGGTTAGGCTTAGGGTTAGGCTTAGGGTACGGCTTAGGGTACGGGTTCGGGGAGGGGTTCGGGTACGGCGTAGGGTATGGGTTAGGGTTAGGGTTAGGGTTAGTGTTAGGGTTAGGGCTCGGTTCAGGGTACGGGTTAGGATTAGGGTACGTGTTAGGGTTAGGGTAGGGGTTAGGGTTAGGGTACGCATTAGGGTTAGGGTAGTTATTAAACCTATCCCACTCTCTAGATACCCCTTAGCACGTAAAGGAATATTATTTGGGGGTCCAGCCATGGAGAAGAGTTTAGACACTAGGATAAGATAAGGAACACACCCATTATAAAGAAATCACATAAGGATTCTCTTTTTAAGCTGTTCCTTCAAACACTAGTGCTTAGGAAATCTGTTGGAGGCAGAAGCAGTCAAGGGTAGCCTAGGGTTAGGGTTAGGCTTAGGGTTAGGCTTAGGGTACGGCTTAGGGTACGGGTTCGGGGAGGGGTTCGGGTACGGCGTAGGGTATGGGTTAGGGTTAGGGTTAGGGTTAGTGTTAGGGTTAGGGCTCGGTTCAGGGTACGGGTTAGGATTAGGGTACGTGTTAGGGTTAGGGTAGGGGTTAGGGTTAGGGTACGTGTTAGGGTTAGGGTAGTTATTAAACCTATCCCACTCTCTAGATACCCCTTAGCACGTAAAGGAATATTATTTGCGGGTCCAGCCATGGAGAAGAGTTTAGACACTAGGATAACATAAGGAACACATACATTATAAAGAAATCACATTAGGATTCTCTTTTTAAGCTGTTCCTTAAAACACTAGTGCTTAGGAAATCTATTGGAGGCAGAAGCAGTCAAGGGTAGCCTAGGGTTAGGGTTAGGCTTAGGGTTAGGGTTAGGGTACGGCTTAGGGTAGTGGTTCGGGGAGGGGTTCGGGTACGGCGTAGGGTATGGGTTAGGGTTAGGGTTAGGGTTCGTGTTAGGGTTAGGGCTCGGTTTAGGGTACGGGTTAGGATTAGGGTACGTGTTAGGGTTAGGGTAGGGGTTAGGGTTAGGGTACGCATTAGGGTTAGGGTAGTTAGTAAACCTATCCCACTCTCTAGATACCCCTTAGCACGTAAAGGAATATTATTTGGGGGTCCAGCCATGGAGAAGAGTTTAGACACTAGGATAAGATAAGGAACACACCCATTATAAAGAAATCACATTAGGATTCTCTTTTTAAGCTGTTCCTTCAAACACTAGTGCTTAGGAAATCTATTGGAGGCAGAAGCAGTCAAGGGTAGCCTAGGGTTAGGGTTAGGCTTAGGGTTAGGCTTAGGGTACGGCTTAGGGTACGGGTTCGGGGAGGGGTTCGGGTACGGCGTAGGGTATGGGTTAGGGTTAGGGTTAGGGTTTGAGTTAGGGTTAGGGCTCGGTTTAGTGTACGGGTTAGGATTAGGGTACGTGTTAGGGTTAGGGTAGGGGTTAGGGTTAGGGTACGCGTTAGGGTTAGGGTAGTTATTAAACCTATCCCACTCTCTAGATACCCCTTAGCATGTAAAGGAATATTATTTGGGGGTCCAGCCATGGAGAAGAGTTTAGACACTAGGATAAGATAAGGAACACACCCATTATAAAGAAATCACATTAGGATTCTCTTTTTAAGCTGTTCCTTCAAACACTAGTGCTTAGGAAATCTATTGGAGGCAGAAGCAGTCAAGGGTAGCCTAGGGTTAGGGTTAGGCTTAGGGTTAGGCTTAGGGTACGGCTTAGGGTACGGGTTCGGGGAGGGGTTCGGGTACGGCGTAGGGTATGGGTTAGGGTTAGGGTTAGGGTTAGTGTTAGGGTTAGGGCTCGGTTCAGGGTACGGGTTAGGATTAGGGTACGTGTTAGGGTTAGGGTAGGGGTTAGGGTTAGGGTACGCATTAGGGTTAGGGTAGTTATTAAACCTATCCCACTCTCTAGATACCCCTTAGCACGTAAAGGAATATTATTTGGGGGTCCAGCCATGGAGAAGAGTTTAGACACTAGGATAAGATAAGGAACACACCCATTATAAAGAAATCACATAAGGATTCTCTTTTTAAGCTGTTCCTTCAAACACTAGTGCTTAGGAAATCTGTTGGAGGCAGAAGCAGTCAAGGGTAGCCTAGGGTTAGGGTTAGGCTTAGGGTTAGGCTTAGGGTACGGCTTAGGGTACGGGTTCGGGGAGGGGTTCGGGTACGGCGTAGGGTATGGGTTAGGGTTAGGGTTAGGGTTAGTGTTAGGGTTAGGGCTCGGTTCAGGGTACGGGTTAGGATTAGGGTACGTGTTAGGGTTAGGGTAGGGGTTAGGGTTAGGGTACGTGTTAGGGTTAGGGTAGTTATTAAACCTATCCCACTCTCTAGATACCCCTTAGCACGTAAAGGAATATTATTTGCGGGTCCAGCCATGGAGAAGAGTTTAGACACTAGGATAACATAAGGAACACATACATTATAAAGAAATCACATTAGGATTCTCTTTTTAAGCTGTTCCTTAAAACACTAGTGCTTAGGAAATCTATTGGAGGCAGAAGCAGTCAAGGGTAGCCTAGGGTTAGGGTTAGGCTTAGGGTTAGGGTTAGGGTACGGCTTAGGGTAGGGGTTCGGGGAGGGGTTCGGGTACGGCGTAGGGTATGGGTTAGGGTTAGGGTTAGGGTTCGTGTTAGGGTTAGGGCTCGGTTTAGGGTACGGGTTAGGATTAGGGTACGTGTTAGGGTTAGGGTAGGGGTTAGGGTTAGGGTACGCATTAGGGTTAGGGTAGTTAGTAAACCTATCCCACTCTCTAGATACCCCTTAGCACGTAAAGGAATATTATTTGCGGGTCCAGCCATGGAGAAGAGTTTAGACACTAGGATAAGATAAGGAACACACCCATTATAAAGAAATCACATTAGGATTCTCTTTTTAAGCTGTTCCTTCAAACACTAGTGCTTAGGAAATCTATTGGAGGCAGAAGCAGTCAAGGGTAACCTAGGGTTAGGGTTAGGCTTAGGGTTAGGCTTAGGGTACGGCTTAGGGTACGGGTTCGGGGAGGGGTTCGGGTACGGCGTAGGGTATGGGTTAGGGTTAGGGTTAGGGTTTGAGTTAGGGTTAGGGCTCGGTTTAGTGTATGGGTTAGGATTAGGGTACGTGTTAGGGTTAGGGTAGGGGTTAGGGTTAGGGTACGCGTTAGGGTTAGGGTAGTTATTAAACCTATCCCACTCTCTAGATACCCCTTAGCATGTAAAGGAATATTATTTGGGGGTCCAGCCATGGAGAAGAGTTTAGACACTAGGATAAGATAAGGAACACACCCATTATAAAGAAATCACATTAGGATTCTCTTTTTAAGCTGTTCCTTCAAACACTAGTGCTTAGGAAATCTATTGGAGGCAGAAGCAGTCAAGGGTAGCCTAGGGTTAGGGTTAGGCTTAGGGTTAGGCTTAGGGTACGGCTTAGGGTACGGGTTCGGGGAGGGGTTCGGGTACGGCATAGGGTATGGGTTAGTGTTAGGGTTAGGGTTAGTGTTAGGGTTAGGGCTCGGTTCAGGGTACGGGTTAGGATTAGGGTACGTGTTAGGGTTAGGGTAGGGGTTAGGGTTAGGGTACGCATTAGGGTTAGGGTAGTTAGTAAACCTATCCCACTCTCTAGATACCCCTTAGCACGTAAAGGAATATTATTTGGGGGTCCAGCCATGGAGAAGAGTTTAGACACTAGGATAAGATAAGGAACACACCCATTATAAAGAAATCACATTAGGATTCTCTTTTTAAGCTGTTCCTTCAAACACTAGTGCTTAGGAAATCTGTTGGAGGCAGAAGCAGTCAAGGGTAGCCTAGGGTTAGGGTTAGACTTAGGGTTAGGCTTAGGGTACGGCTTAGGGTACGGGTTCGGGGAGGGGTTCGGGTATGGCGTAGGGTATGGGTTAGGGTTAGGGTTAGGGTTTGAGTTAGGGTTAGGGCTCGGTTTAGTGTACGGGTTAGGATTAGGGTACGTTTTAGGGTTAGGGTAGGGGTTAGGGTTAGGGTACGCGTTAGGGTTAGGGTAGTTATTAAACCTATCCCACTCTCTAGATACCCCTTAGCATGTAAAGGAATATTATTTGGGGGTCCAGCCATGGAGAAGAGTTTAGACACTAGGATAAGATAAGGAACACACCCATTATAAAGAAATCACATTAGGATTCTCTTTTTAAGCTGTTCCTTCAAACACTAGTGCTTAGGAAATCTATTGGAGGCAGAAGCAGTCAAGGGTAGCCTAGGGTTAGGGTTAGGCTTAGGGTTAGGCTTAGGGTACGGCTTAGGGTACGGGTTCGGGGATTGGTTCGGGTACGGCGTAGGGTATGGGTTAGGGTTAGGGTTAGGGTTAGTGTTAGGGTTAGGGCTCGGTTCAGGGTACGGGTTAGGATTAGGGTACGTGTTAGGGTTAGGGTAGGGGTTAGGGTTAGGGTACGTGTTAGGGTTAGGGTAGTTATTAAACCTATCCCACTCTCTAGATACCCCTTAGCACGTAAAGGAATATTATTTGGGGGTCCAGCCATGGAGAAGAGTTTAGACACTAGGATAAGATAAGGAACACACCCATTATAAAGAAATCACATTAGGATTCTCTTTTTAAGCTGTTTCTTAAAACACTAGTTCTTAGGAAATCTATTGGAGGCAGAAGCAGTCAAGGGTAGCCTAGCGTTAGGGTTAGGCTTAGGGTTAGGCTTAGGGTACGGCTTAGGGTACGGGTTCGGGGAGGGGTTCGGGTACGGCGTAGGGTATGGGTTAGGGTTAGGGTTAGGGTTAGTGTTAGGGTTAGGGCTCGGTTCAGGGTACGGGTTAGGATTAGGGTACGTGTTAGGGTTAGGGTAGGGGTTAGGGTTAGGGTACGCATTAGGGTTAGGGTAGTTATTAAACCTATCCCACTCTCTAGATACCCCTTAGCACGTAAAGGAATATTATTTGGGGGTCCAGCCATGGAGAAGAGTTTAGACACTAGGATAAGATAAGGAACACACCCATTATAAAGAAATCACATAAGGATTCTCTTTTTAAGCTGTTCCTTCAAACACTAGTGCTTAGGAAATCTGTTGGAGGCAGAAGCAGTCAAGGGTAGCCTAGGGTTAGGGTTAGGCTTAGGGTTAGGCTTAGGGTACGGCTTAGGGTACGGGTTCGGGGAGGGGTTCGGGTACGGCGTAGGGTATGGGTTAGGGTTAGGGTTAGGGTTAGTGTTAGGGTTAGGGCTCGGTTCAGGGTACGGGTTAGGATTAGGGTACGTGTTAGGGTTAGGGTAGGGGTTAGGGTTAGGGTACGTGTTAGGGTTAGGGTAGTTATTAAACCTATCCCACTCTCTAGATACCCCTTAGCACGTAAAGGAATATTATTTGCGGGTCCAGCCATGGAGAAGAGTTTAGACACTAGGATAAAATAAGGAACACATACATTATAAAGAAATCACATTAGGATTCTCTTTTTAAGCTGTTCCTTAAAACACTAGTGCTTAGGAAATCTATTGGAGGCAGAAGCAGTCAAGGGTAGCCTAGGGTTAGGGTTAGGCTTAGGGTTAGGGTTAGGGTACGGCTTAGGGTAGGGGTTCGGGGAGGGGTTCGGGTACGGCGTAGGGTATGGGTTAGGGTTAGGGTTAGGGTTCGTGTTAGGGTTAGGGCTCGGTTTAGGGTACGGGTTAGGATTAGGGTACGTGTTAGGGTTAGGGTAGGGGTTAGGGTTAGGGTACGCATTAGGGTTAGGGTAGTTAGTAAACCTATCCCACTCTCTAGATACCCCTTAGCACGTAAAGGAATATTATTTGCGGGTCCAGCCATGGAGAAGAGTTTAGACACTAGGATAAGATAAGGAACACACCCATTATAAAGAAATCACATTAGGATTCTCTTTTTAAGCTGTTCCTTCAAACACTAGTGCTTAGGAAATCTATTGGAGGCAGAAGCAGTCAAGGGTAGCCTAGGGTTAGGGTTAGGCTTAGGGTTAGGCTTAGGGTACGGCTTAGGGTACGGGTTCGGGGAGGGGTTCGGGTACGGCATAGGGTATGGGTTAGGGTTAGGGTTAGGGTTAGTGTTAGGGTTAGGGCTCGGTTCAGGGTACGGGTTAGGATTAGGGTACGTGTTAGGGTTAGGGTAGGGGTTAGGGTTAGGGTACGCATTAGGGTTAGGGTAGTTATTAAACCTATCCCACTCTCTAGATACCCCTTAGCACGTAAAGGAATATTATTTGGGGGTCCAGCCATGGAGAAGAGTTTAGACACTAGGATAAGATAAGGAACACACCCATTATAAAGAAATCACATTAGGATTCTCTTTTTAAGCTGTTCCTTCAAACACTAGTGCTTAGGAAATCTGTTGGAGGCAGAAGCAGTCAAGGGTAGCCTAGGGTTAGGGTTAGGCTTAGGGTTAGGCTTAGGGTACGGCTTAGGGTACGGGTTCGGGGAGGGGTTCGGGTACGGCGTAGGGTATGGGTTAGGGTTAGGGTTAGGGTTAGTGTTAGGGTTAGGGCTCGGTTCAGGGTACGGGTTAGGATTAGGGTACGTGTTAGGGTTAGGGTAGGGGTTAGGGTTAGGGTACGTGTTAGGGTTAGGGTAGTTATTAAACCTATCCCACTCTCTAGATACCCCTTAGCACGTAAAGGAATATTATTTGGGGATCCAGCCATGGAGAAGAGTTTAGACACTAGGATAAGATAAGGAACACACCCATTATAAAGAAATCACATTAGGATTCTCTTTTTAAGCTGTTTCTTAAAACACTAGTGCTTAGGAAATCTATTGGAGGCAGAAGCAGTCAAGGGTAGCCTAGGGTTAGGGTTAGGCTTAGGGTTAGGCTTAGGGTACGGCTTAGGGTACGGGTTCGGGGACGGGTTCGGGTACGGCATAGGGTATGGGTTAGGGTTAGGGTTAGGGTTAGTGTTAGGGTTAGGGCTCGGTTCAGGGTACGGGTTAGGATTAGGGTACGTGCTAGGGTTAGGGTAGGGGTTAGGGTTAGGGTACGCGTTAGGGTTAGGGTAGTTATTAAACCTATCCCACTCTCTAGATACCCCTTAGCACGTAAAGGAATATTATTTGCGGGTCCAGCCATGGAGAAGAGTTTAGACACTAGGATAAAATAAGGAACACATACATTATAAAGAAATCACATTAGGATTCTCTTTTTAAGCTGTTCCTTAAAACACTAGTGCTTAGGAAATCTATTGGAGGCAGAAGCAGTCAAGGGTAGCCTAGGGTTAGGGTTAGGCTTAGGGTTAGGGTTAGGGTACGGCTTAGGGTAGGGGTTCGGGGAGGGGTTCGGGTACGGCGTAGGGTATGGGTTAGGGTTAGGGTTAGGGTTTGAGTTAGGGTTAGGGCTCGGTTTAGTGTACGGGTTAGGATTAGGGTACGTTTTAGGGTTAGGGTAGGGGTTAGGGTTAGGGTACGCGTTAGGGTTAGGGTAGTTATTAAACCTATCCCACTCTCTAGATACCCCTTAGCATGTAAAGGAATATTATTTGGGGGTCCAGCCATGGAGAAGAGTTTAGACACTAGGATAAGATAAGGAACACACCCATTATAAAGAAATCACATTAGGATTCTCTTTTTAAGCTGTTCCTTCAAACACTAGTGCTTAGGAAATCTATTGGAGGCAGAAGCAGTCAAGGGTAGCCTAGGGTTAGGGTTAGGCTTAGGGTTAGGCTTAGGGTACGGCTTAGGGTACGGGTTCGGGGAGGGGTTCGGGTACGGCGTAGGGTATGGGTTAGGGTTAGGGTTAGGGTTAGTGTTAGGGTTAGGGCTCGGTTCAGGGTACGGGTTAGGATTAGGCTACGTGTTAGGGTTAGGGTAGGGGTTAGGGTTAGGGTACGTGTTAGGGTTAGGGTAGTTATTAAACCTATCCCACTCTCTAGATACCCCTTAGCACGTAAAGGAATATTATTTGGGGGTCCAGCCATGGAGAAGAGTTTAGACACTAGGATAAGATAAGGAACACACCCATTATAAAGAAATCACATTAGGATTCTCTTTTTAAGCTGTTTCTTAAAACACTAGTGCTTAGGAAATCTATTGGAGGCAGAAGCAGTCAAGGGTAGCCTAGCGTTAGGGTTAGGCTTAGGGTTAGGCTTAGGGTACGGCTTAGGGTACGGGTTCGGGGAGGGGTTCGGGTACGGCGTAGGGTATGGGTTAGGGTTAGGGTTAGGGTTAGTGTTAGGGTTAGGGCTCGGTTCAGGGTACGGGTTAGGATTAGGGTACGTGTTAGGGTTAGGGTAGGGGTTAGGGTTAGGGTACGCATTAGGGTTAGGGTAGTTATTAAACCTATCCCACTCTCTAGATACCCCTTAGCACGTAAAGGAATATTATTTGGGGGTCCAGCCATGGAGAAGAGTTTAGACACTAGGATAAGATAAGGAACACACCCATTATAAAGAAATCACATAAGGATTCTCTTTTTAAGCTGTTCCTTCAAACACTAGTGCTTAGGAAATCTGTTGGAGGCAGAAGCAGTCAAGGGTAGCCTAGGGTTAGGGTTAGGCTTAGGGTTAGGCTTAGGGTACGGCTTAGGGTACGGGTTCGGGGAGGGGTTCGGGTACGGCGTAGGGTATGGGTTAGGGTTAGGGTTAGGGTTAGTGTTAGGGTTAGGGCTCGGTTCAGGGTACGGGTTAGGATTAGGGTACGTGTTAGGGTTAGGGTAGGGGTTAGGGTTAGGGTACGTGTTAGGGTTAGGGTAGTTATTAAACCTATCCCACTCTCTAGATACCCCTTAGCACGTAAAGGAATATTATTTGCGGGTCCAGCCATGGAGAAGAGTTTAGACACTAGGATAACATAAGGAACACATACATTATAAAGAAATCACATTAGGATTCTCTTTTTAAGCTGTTCCTTAAAACACTAGTGCTTAGGAAATCTATTGGAGGCAGAAGCAGTCAAGGGTAGCCTAGGGTTAGGGTTAGGCTTAGGGTTAGGGTTAGGGTACGGCTTAGGGTAGGGGTTCGGGGAGGGGTTCGGGTACGGCGTAGGGTATGGGTTAGGGTTAGGGTTAGGGTTCGTGTTAGGGTTAGGGCTCGGTTTAGGGTACGGGTTAGGATTAGGGTACGTGTTAGGGTTAGGGTAGGGGTTAGGGTTAGGGTACGCATTAGGGTTAGGGTAGTTAGTAAACCTATCCCACTCTCTAGATACCCCTTAGCACGTAAAGGAATATTATTTGCGGGTCCAGCCATGGAGAAGAGTTTAGACACTAGGATAAGATAAGGAACACACCCATTATAAAGAAATCACATTAGGATTCTCTTTTTAAGCTGTTCCTTCAAACACTAGTGCTTAGGAAATCTGTTGGAGGCAGAAGCAGTCAAGGGTAGCCTAGGGTTAGGGTTAGGCTTAGGGTTAGGCTTAGGGTACGGCTTAGGGTACGGGTTCGGGGAGGGGTTCGGGTACGGCGTAGGGTATGGGTTAGGGTTAGGGTTAGGGTTCGTGTTAGGGTTAGGGCTCGGTTCAGGGTACGGGTTAGGATTAGGGTACGTGTTAGGGTTAGGGTAGGGGTTAGGGTTAGGGTACGTGTTAGGGTTAGGGTAGTTATTAAACCTATCCCACTCTCTAGATACCCCTTAGCACGTAAAGGAATATTATTTGCGGGTCCAGCCATGGAGAAGAGTTTAGACACTAGGATAACATAAGGAACACATACATTATAAAGAAATCACATTAGGATTCTCTTTTTAAGCTGTTCCTTAAAACACTAGTGCTTAGGAAATCTATTGGAGGCAGAAGCAGTCAAGGGTAGCCTAGGGTTAGGGTTAGGCTTAGGGTTAGGGTTAGGGTACGGCTTAGGGTAGGGGTTCGGGGAGGGGTTCGGGTACGGCGTAGGGTATGGGTTAGGGTTAGGGTTAGGGTTCGTGTTAGGGTTAGGGCTCGGTTTAGGGTACGGGTTAGGATTAGGGTACGTGTTAGGGTTAGGGTAGGGGTTAGGGTTAGGGTACGCATTAGGGTTAGGGTAGTTAGTAAACCTATCCCACTCTCTAGATACCCCTTAGCACGTAAAGGAATATTATTTGCGGGTCCAGCCATGGAGAAGAGTTTAGACACTAGGATAAGATAAGGAACACACCCATTATAAAGAAATCACATTAGGATTCTCTTTTTAAGCTGTTCCTTCAAACACTAGTGCTTAGGAAATCTATTGGAGGCAGAAGCAGTCAAGGGTAGCCTAGGGTTAGGGTTAGGCTTAGGGTTAGGCTTAGGGTACGGCTTAGGGTACGGGTTCGGGGAGGGGTTCGGGTACGGCGTAGGGTATGGGTTAGGGTTAGGGTTAGGGTTTGAGTTAGGGTTAGGGCTCGGTTTAGTGTACGGGTTAGGATTAGGGTACGTGTTAGGGTTAGGGTAGGGGTTAGGGTTAGGGTACGCGTTAGGGTTAGGGTAGTTATTAAACCTATCCCACTCTCTAGATACCCCTTAGCATGTAAAGGAATATTATTTGGGGGTCCAGCCATGGAGAAGAGTTTAGACACTAGGATAAGATAAGGAACACACCCATTATAAAGAAATCACATTAGGATTCTCTTTTTAAGCTGTTCCTTCAAACACTAGTGCTTAGGAAATCTATTGGAGGCAGAAGCAGTCAAGGGTAGCCTAGGGTTAGGGTTAGGCTTAGGGTTAGGCTTAGGGTACGGCTTAGGGTACGGGTTCGGGGAGGGGTTCGGGTACGGCATAGGGTATGGGTTAGGGTTAGGGTTAGGGTTAGTGTTAGGGTTAGGGCTCGGTTCAGGGTACGGGTTAGGATTAGGGTACGTGTTAGGGTTAGGGTAGGGGTTAGGGTTAGGGTACGCATTAGGGTTAGGGTAGTTATTAAACCTATCCCACTCTCTAGATACCCCTTAGCACGTAAAGGAATATTATTTGGGGGTCCAGCCATGGAGAAGAGTTTAGACACTAGGATAAGATAAGGAACACACCCATTATAAAGAAATCACATTAGGATTCTCTTTTTAAGCTGTTCCTTCAAACACTAGTGCTTAGGAAATCTGTTGGAGGCAGAAGCAGTCAAGGGTAGCCTAGGCTTAGGGTTAGGCTTAGGGTTAGGCTTAGGGTACGGCTTAGGGTACGGGTTCGGGGAGGGGTTCGGGTACGGCGTAGGGTATGGGTTAGGGTTAGGGTTAGGGTTAGTGTTAGGGTTAGGGCTCGGTTCAGGGTACGGGTTAGGATTAGGGTACGTGTTAGGGTTAGGGTAGGGGTTAGGGTTAGGGTACGTGTTAGGGTTAGGGTAGTTATTAAACCTATCCCACTCTCTAGATACCCCTTAGCACGTAAAGGAATATTATTTGGGGGTCCAGCCATGGAGAAGAGTTTAGACACTAGGATAAGATAAGGAACACACCCATTATAAAGAAATCACATTAGGATTCTCTTTTTAAGCTGTTTCTTAAAACACTAGTGCTTAGGAAATCTATTGGAGGCAGAAGCAGTCAAGGGTAGCCTAGGGTTAGGGTTAGGCTTAGGGTTAGGCTTAGGGTACGGCTTAGGGTACGGGTTCGGGGAGGGGTTCGGGTACGGCGTAGGGTATGGGTTAGGGTTAGGGTTAGGGTTAGTGTTAGGGTTAGGGCTCGGTTCAGGGTACGGGTTAGGATTAGGGTACGTGCTAGGGTTAGGGTAGGGGTTAGGGTTAGGGTACGCGTTAGGGTTAGGGTAGTTATTAAACCTATCCCACTCTCTAGATACCCCTTAGCACGTAAAGGAATATTATTTGCGGGTCCAGCCATGGAGAAGAGTTTAGACACTAGGATAAAATAAGGAACACATACATTATAAAGAAATCACATTAGGATTCTCTTTTTAAGCTGTTCCTTAAAACACTAGTGCTTAGGAAATCTATTGGAGGCAGAAGCAGTCAAGGGTAGCCTAGGGTTAGGGTTAGGCTTAGGGTTAGGGTTAGGGTACGGCTTAGGGTAGGGGTTCGGGGAGGGGTTCGGGTACGGCGTAGGGTATGGGTTAGGGTTAGGGTTAGGGTTTGAGTTAGGGTTAGGGCTCGGTTTAGTGTACGGGTTAGGATTAGGGTACGTTTTAGGGTTAGGGTAGGGGTTAGGGTTAGGGTACGCGTTAGGGTTAGGGTAGTTATTAAACCTATCCCACTCTCTAGATACCCCTTAGCATGTAAAGGAATATTATTTGCGGGTCCAGCCATGGAGAAGAGTTTAGACACTAGGATAAGATAAGGAACACACCCATTATAAAGAAATCACATTAGGATTCTCTTTTTAAGCTGTTCCTTCAAACACTAGTGCTTAGGAAATCTATTGGAGGCAGAAGCAGTCAAGGGTAGCCTAGGGTTAGGGTTAGGCTTAGGGTTAGGCTTAGGGTACGGCTTAGGGTACGGGTTCGGGGAGGGGTTCGGGTACGGCGTAGGGTATGGGTTAGGGTTAGGGTTAGGGTTAGTGTTAGGGTTAGGGCTCGGTACAGCGTACGGGTTAGGATTAGGGTACGTGTTAGGGTTAGGGTAGGGGTTAGGGTTAGGGTACGTGTTAGGGTTAGGGTAGTTATTAAACCTATCCCACTCTCTAGATACCCCTTAGCACGTAAAGGAATATTATTTGGGGGTCCAGCCATGGAGAAGAGTTTAGACACTAGGATAAGATAAGGAACACACCCATTATAAAGAAATCACATTAGGATTCTCTTTTTAAGCTGTTTCTTAAAACACTAGTGCTTAGGAAATCTATTGGAGGCAGAAGCAGTCAAGGGTAGCCTAGGGTTAGGGTTAGGCTTAGGGTTAGGCTTAGGGTACGGCTTAGGGTACGGGTTCGGGGAGGGGTTCGGGTACGGCGTAGGGTATGGGTTAGGGTTAGGGTTAGGGTTAGTGTTAGGGTTAGGGCTCGGTTCAGGGTACGGGTTAGGATTAGGGTACGTGCTAGGGTTAGGGTAGGGGTTAGGGTTAGGGTACGCGTTAGGGTTAGGGTAGTTATTAAACCTATCCCACTCTCTAGATACCCCTTAGCACGTAAAGGAATATTATTTGCGGGTCCAGCCATGGAGAAGAGTTTAGACACTAGGATAAAATAAGGAACACATACATTATAAAGAAATCACATTAGGATTCTCTTTTTAAGCTGTTCCTTAAAACACTAGTGCTTAGGAAATCTATTGGAGGCAGAAGCAGTCAAGGGTAGCCTAGGGTTAGGGTTAGGCTTAGGGTTAGGGTTAGGGTACGGCTTAGGGTAGGGGTTCGGGGAGGGGTTCGGGTACGGCGTAGGGTATGGGTTAGGGTTAGGGTTAGGGTTTGAGTTAGGGTTAGGGCTCGGTTTAGTGTACGGGTTAGGATTAGGGTACGTTTTAGGGTTAGGGTAGGGGTTAGGGTTAGGGTACGCGTTAGGGTTAGGGTAGTTATTAAACCTATCCCACTCTCTAGATACCCCTTAGCATGTAAAGGAATATTATTTGGGGGTCCAGCCATGGAGAAGAGTTTAGACACTAGGATAAGATAAGGAACACACCCATTATAAAGAAATCACATTAGGATTCTCTTTTTAAGCTGTTCCTTCAAACACTAGTGCTTAGGAAATCTATTGGAGGCAGAAGCAGTCAAGGGTAGCCTAGGGTTAGGGTTAGGCTTAGGGTTAGGCTTAGGGTACGGCTTAGGGTACGGGTTCGGGGAGGGGTTCGGGTATGGCGTAGGGTGTGGGTTAGGGTTAGGGTTAGGGTTAGTGTTAGGGTTAGGGCTCGGTTCAGGGTACGGGTTAGGATTAGGGTACGTGTTAGGGTTAGGGTAGGGGTTAGGGTTAGGGTACGCATTAGGGTTAGGGTAGTTATTAAACCTATCCCACTCTCTAGATACCCCTTAGCACGTAAAGGAATATTATTTGGGGGTCCAGCCATGGAGAAGAGTTTAGACACTAGGATAAGATAAGGAACACACCCATTATAAAAAAATCACATTAGGATTCTCTTTTTAAGCTGTTCCTTCAAACACTAGTGCTTAGGAAATCTGTTGGAGGCAGAAGCAGTCAAGGGTAGCCTAGGGTTAGGGTTAGGCTTAGGGTTAGGCTTAGGGTACGGCTTAGGGTAGGGGTTCGGGGAGGGGTTCGGGTACGGCGTAGGGTATGGGTTAGGGTTAGGGTTAGGGTTCGTGTTAGGGTTAGGGCTCGGTTTAGGGTACGGGTTAGGATTAGGGTACGTGTTAGGGTTAGGGTAGGGGTTAGGGTTAGGGTACGCATTAGGGTTAGGGTAGTTAGTAAACCTATCCCACTCTCTAGATACCCCTTAGCACGTAAAGGAATATTATTTGCGGGTCCAGCCATGGAGAAGAGTTTAGACACTAGGATAAGATAAGGAACACACCCATTATAAAGAAATCACATTAGGATTCTCTTTTTAAGCTGTTCCTTCAAACACTAGTGCTTAGGAAATCTATTGGAGGCAGAAGCAGTCAAGGGTAGCCTAGGGTTAGGGTTAGGCTTAGGGTTAGGCTTAGGGTACGGGTTCGGGGAGGGGTTCGGGTACGGCGTAGGGTATGGGTTAGGGTTAGGGTTAGGGTTTGAGTTAGGGTTAGGGCTCGGTTTAGTGTACGGGTTAGGATTAGGGTACGTGTTAGGGTTAGGGTAGGGGTTAGGGTTAGGGTACGCGTTAGGGTTAGGGTAGTTATTAAACCTATCCCACTCTCTAGATACCCCTTAGCATGTAAAGGAATATTATTTGGGGGTCCAGCCATGGAGAAGAGTTTAGACACTAGGATAAGATAAGGAACACACCCATTATAAAGAAATCACATTAGGATTCTCTTTTTAAGCTGTTCCTTCAAACACTAGTGCTTAGGAAATCTATTGGAGGCAGAAGCAGTCAAGGGTAGCCTAGGGTTAGGGTTAGGCTTAGGGTTAGGCTTAGGGTACGGCTTAGGGTACGGGTTCGGGGAGGGGTTCGGGTACGGCATAGGGTATGGGTTAGGGTTAGGGTTAGGGTTAGTGTTAGGGTTAGGGCTCGGTTCAGGGTACGGGTTAGGATTAGGGTACGTGTTAGGGTTAGGGTAGGGGTTAGGGTTAGGGTACGCATTAGGGTTAGGGTAGTTATTAAACCTATCCCACTCTCTAGATACCCCTTAGCACGTAAAGGAATATTATTTGGGGGTCCAGCCATGGAGAAGAGTTTAGACACTAGGATAAGATAAGGAACACACCCATTATAAAGAAATCACATTAGGATTCTCTTTTTAAGCTGTTCCTTCAAACACTAGTGCTTAGGAAATCTGTTGGAGGCAGAAGCAGTCAAGGGTAGCCTAGGCTTAGGGTTAGGCTTAGGGTTAGGCTTAGGGTACGGCTTAGGGTACGGGTTCGGGGAGGGGTTCGGGTACGGCGTAGGGTATGGGTTAGGGTTAGGGTTAGGGTTAGTGTTAGGGTTAGGGCTCGGTTCAGGGTACGGGTTAGGATTAGGGTACGTGTTAGGGTTAGGGTAGGGGTTAGGGTTAGGGTACGCATTAGGGTTAGGGTAGTTATTAAACCTATCCCACTCTCTAGATACCCCTTAGCACGTAAAGGAATATTATTTGGGGGTCCAGCCATGGAGAAGAGTTTAGACACTAGGATAAGATAAGGAACACACCCATTATAAAGAAATCACATTAGGATTCTCTTTTTAAGCTGTTCCTTCAAACACTAGTGCTTAGGAAATCTGTTGGAGGCAGAAGCAGTCAAGGGTAGCCTAGGGTTAGGGTTAGGCTTAGGGTTAGGCTTAGGGTACGGCTTAGGGTACGGGTTCGGGGAGGGGTTCGGGTACGGCGTAGGGTATTTGTTAGGGTTAGGGTTAGGGTTAGTGTTAGGGTTAGGGCTCGGTTCAGGGTACGGGTTAGGATTAGGGTACGTGTTAGGGTTAGGGTAGGGGTTAGGGTTAGGGTACGTGTTAGGGTTAGGGTAGTTATTAAACCTATCCCACTCTCTAGATACCCCTTAGCACGTAAAGGAATATTATTTGGGGGTCCAGCCATGGAGAAGAGTTTAGACACTAGGATAAGATAAGGAACACACCCATTATAAAGAAATCACATTAGGATTCTCTTTTTAAGCTGTTTCTTAAAACACTAGTGCTTAGGAAATCTATTGGAGGCAGAAGCAGTCAAGGGTAGCCTAGGGTTAGGGTTAGGCTTAGGGTTAGGCTTAGGGTACGGCTTAGGGTACGGGTTCGGGGAGGGGTTCGGGTACGGCGTAGGGTATGGGTTAGGGTTAGGGTTAGGGTTCGTGTTAGGGTTAGGGCTCGGTTTAGGGTACGGGTTAGGATTAGGGTACGTGTTAGGGTTAGGGTAGGGGTTAGGGTTAGGGTACGCATTAGGGTTAGGGTAGTTAGTAAACCTATCCCACTCTCTAGATACCCCTTAGCACGTAAAGGAATATTATTTGGGGGTCCAGCCATGGAGAAGAGTTTAGACACTAGGATAAGATAAGGAACACACCCATTATAAAGAAATCACATTAGGATTCTCTTTTTAAGCTGTTCCTTCAAACACTAGTGCTTAGGAAATCTGTTGGAGGCAGAAGCAGTCAAGGGTAGCCTAGGCTTAGGGTTAGGCTTAGGGTTAGGCTTAGGGTACGGCTTAGGGTACGGGTTCGGGGAGGGGTTCGGGTACGGCGTAGGGTATGGGTTAGGGTTAGGGTTAGGGTTAGTGTTAGGGTTAGGGCTCGGTTCAGGGTACGGGTTAGGATTAGGGTACGTGTTAGGGTTAGGGTAGGGGTTAGGGTTAGGGTACGTGTTAGGGTTAGGGTAGTTATTAAACCTATCCCACTCTCTAGATACCCCTTAGCACGTAAAGGAATATTATTTGGGGGTCCAGCCATGGAGAAGAGTTTAGACACTAGGATAAGATAAGGAACACACCCATTATAAAGAAATCACATTAGGATTCTCTTTTTAAGCTGTTTCTTAAAACACTAGTGCTTAGGAAATCTATTGGAGGCAGAAGCAGTCAAGGGTAGCCTAGGGTTAGGGTTAGGCTTAGGGTTAGGCTTAGGGTACGGCTTAGGGTACGGGTTCGGGGAGGGGTTCGGGTACGGCGTAGGGTATGGGTTAGGGTTAGGGTTAGGGTTAGTGTTAGGGTTAGGGCTCGGTTCAGGGTACGGGTTAGGATTAGGGTACGTGCTAGGGTTAGGGTAGGGGTTAGGGTTAGGGTACGCGTTAGGGTTAGGGTAGTTATTAAACCTATCCCACTCTCTAGATACCCCTTAGCACGTAAAGGAATATTATTTGCGGGTCCAGCCATGGAGAAGAGTTTAGACACTAGGATAAAATAAGGAACACATACATTATAAAGAAATCACATTAGGATTCTCTTTTTAAGCTGTTCCTTAAAACACTAGTGCTTAGGAAATCTATTGGAGGCAGAAGCAGTCAAGGGTAGCCTAGGGTTAGGGTTAGGCTTAGGGTTAGGGTTAGGGTACGGCTTAGGGTAGGGGTTCGGGGAGGGGTTCGGGTACGGCGTAGGGTATGGGTTAGGGTTAGGGTTAGGGTTTGAGTTAGGGTTAGGGCTCGGTTTAGTGTACGGGTTAGGATTAGGGTACGTTTTAGGGTTAGGGTAGGGGTTAGGGTTAGGGTACGCGTTAGGGTTAGGGTAGTTATTAAACCTATCCCACTCTCTAGATACCCCTTAGCATGTAAAGGAATATTATTTGCGGGTCCAGCCATGGAGAAGAGTTTAGACACTAGGATAAGATAAGGAACACACCCATTATAAAGAAATCACATTAGGATTCTCTTTTTAAGCTGTTCCTTCAAACACTAGTGCTTAGGAAATCTATTGGAGGCAGAAGCAGTCAAGGGTAGCCTAGGGTTAGGGTTAGGCTTAGGGTTAGGCTTAGGGTACGGCTTAGGGTACGGGTTCGGGGAGGGGTTCGGGTACGGCGTAGGGTATGGGTTAGGGTTAGGGTTAGGGTTAGTGTTAGGGTTAGGGCTCGGTACAGCGTACGGGTTAGGATTAGGGTACGTGTTAGGGTTAGGGTAGGGGTTAGGGTTAGGGTACGTGTTAGGGTTAGGGTAGTTATTAAACCTATCCCACTCTCTAGATACCCCTTAGCACGTAAAGGAATATTATTTGGGGGTCCAGCCATGGAGAAGAGTTTAGACACTAGGATAAGATAAGGAACACACCCATTATAAAGAAATCACATTAGGATTCTCTTTTTAAGCTGTTTCTTAAAACACTAGTGCTTAGGAAATCTATTGGAGGCAGAAGCAGTCAAGGGTAGCCTAGGGTTAGGGTTAGGCTTAGGGTTAGGCTTAGGGTACGGCTTAGGGTACGGGTTCGGGGAGGGGTTCGGGTACGGCGTAGGGTATGGGTTAGGGTTAGGGTTAGGGTTAGTGTTAGGGTTAGGGCTCGGTTCAGGGTACGGGTTAGGATTAGGGTACGTGCTAGGGTTAGGGTAGGGGTTAGGGTTAGGGTACGCGTTAGGGTTAGGGTAGTTATTAAACCTATCCCACTCTCTAGATACCCCTTAGCACGTAAAGGAATATTATTTGCGGGTCCAGCCATGGAGAAGAGTTTAGACACTAGGATAAAATAAGGAACACATACATTATAAAGAAATCACATTAGGATTCTCTTTTTAAGCTGTTCCTTAAAACACTAGTGCTTAGGAAATCTATTGGAGGCAGAAGCAGTCAAGGGTAGCCTAGGGTTAGGGTTAGGCTTAGGGTTAGGGTTAGGGTACGGCTTAGGGTAGGGGTTCGGGGAGGGGTTCGGGTACGGCGTAGGGTATGGGTTAGGGTTAGGGTTAGGGTTTGAGTTAGGGTTAGGGCTCGGTTTAGTGTACGGGTTAGGATTAGGGTACGTTTTAGGGTTAGGGTAGGGGTTAGGGTTAGGGTACGCGTTAGGGTTAGGGTAGTTATTAAACCTATCCCACTCTCTAGATACCCCTTAGCATGTAAAGGAATATTATTTGGGGGTCCAGCCATGGAGAAGAGTTTAGACACTAGGATAAGATAAGGAACACACCCATTATAAAGAAATCACATTAGGATTCTCTTTTTAAGCTGTTCCTTCAAACACTAGTGCTTAGGAAATCTATTGGAGGCAGAAGCAGTCAAGGGTAGCCTAGGGTTAGGGTTAGGCTTAGGGTTAGGCTTAGGGTACGGCTTAGGGTACGGGTTCGGGGAGGGGTTCGGGTATGGCGTAGGGTGTGGGTTAGGGTTAGGGTTAGGGTTAGTGTTAGGGTTAGGGCTCGGTTCAGGGTACGGGTTAGGATTAGGGTACGTGTTAGGGTTAGGGTAGGGGTTAGGGTTAGGGTACGCATTAGGGTTAGGGTAGTTATTAAACCTATCCCACTCTCTAGATACCCCTTAGCACGTAAAGGAATATTATTTGGGGGTCCAGCCATGGAGAAGAGTTTAGACACTAGGATAAGATAAGGAACACACCCATTATAAAAAAATCACATTAGGATTCTCTTTTTAAGCTGTTCCTTCAAACACTAGTGCTTAGGAAATCTGTTGGAGGCAGAAGCAGTCAAGGGTAGCCTAGGGTTAGGGTTAGGCTTAGGGTTAGGCTTAGGGTACGGCTTAGGGTAGGGGTTCGGGGAGGGGTTCGGGTACGGCGTAGGGTATGGGTTAGGGTTAGGGTTAGGGTTCGTGTTAGGGTTAGGGCTCGGTTTAGGGTACGGGTTAGGATTAGGGTACGTGTTAGGGTTAGGGTAGGGGTTAGGGTTAGGGTACGCATTAGGGTTAGGGTAGTTAGTAAACCTATCCCACTCTCTAGATACCCCTTAGCACGTAAAGGAATATTATTTGCGGGTCCAGCCATGGAGAAGAGTTTAGACACTAGGATAAGATAAGGAACACACCCATTATAAAGAAATCACATTAGGATTCTCTTTTAAGCTGTTCCTTCAAACACTAGTGCTTAGGAAATCTATTGGAGGCAGAAGCAGTCAAGGGTAGCCTAGGGTTAGGGTTAGGCTTAGGGTTAGGCTTAGGGTACGGGTTCGGGGAGGGGTTCGGGTACGGCGTAGGGTATGGGTTAGGGTTAGGGTTAGGGTTTGAGTTAGGGTTAGGGCTCGGTTTAGTGTACGGGTTAGGATTAGGGTACGTGTTAGGGTTAGGGTAGGGGTTAGGGTTAGGGTACGCGTTAGGGTTAGGGTAGTTATTAAACCTATCCCACTCTCTAGATACCCCTTAGCATGTAAAGGAATATTATTTGGGGGTCCAGCCATGGAGAAGAGTTTAGACACTAGGATAAGATAAGGAACACACCCATTATAAAGAAATCACATTAGGATTCTCTTTTTAAGCTGTTCCTTCAAACACTAGTGCTTAGGAAATCTATTGGAGGCAGAAGCAGTCAAGGGTAGCCTAGGGTTAGGGTTAGGCTTAGGGTTAGGCTTAGGGTACGGCTTAGGGTACGGGTTCGGGGAGGGGTTCGGGTACGGCATAGGGTATGGGTTAGGGTTAGGGTTAGGGTTAGTGTTAGGGTTAGGGCTCGGTTCAGGGTACGGGTTAGGATTAGGGTACGTGTTAGGGTTAGGGTAGGGTTAGGGTTAGGGTACGCATTAGGGTTAGGGTAGTTATTAAACCTATCCCACTCTCTAGATACCCCTTAGCACGTAAAGGAATATTATTTGGGGGTCCAGCCATGGAGAAGAGTTTAGACACTAGGATAAGATAAGGAACACACCCATTATAAAGAAATCACATTAGGATTCTCTTTTTAAGCTGTTCCTTCAAACACTAGTGCTTAGGAAATCTGTTGGAGGCAGAAGCAGTCAAGGGTAGCCTAGGCTTAGGGTTAGGCTTAGGGTTAGGCTTAGGGTACGGCTTAGGGTACGGGTTCGGGGAGGGGTTCGGGTACGGCGTAGGGTATGGGTTAGGGTTAGGGTTAGGGTTAGTGTTAGGGTTAGGGCTCGGTTCAGGGTACGGGTTAGGATTAGGGTACGTGTTAGGGTTAGGGTAGGGGTTAGGGTTAGGGTACGCATTAGGGTTAGGGTAGTTATTAAACCTATCCCACTCTCTAGATACCCCTTAGCACGTAAAGGAATATTATTTGGGGGTCCAGCCATGGAGAAGAGTTTAGACACTAGGATAAGATAAGGAACACACCCATTATAAAGAAATCACATTAGGATTCTCTTTTTAAGCTGTTCCTTCAAACACTAGTGCTTAGGAAATCTGTTGGAGGCAGAAGCAGTCAAGGGTAGCCTAGGGTTAGGGTTAGGCTTAGGGTTAGGCTTAGGGTACGGCTTAGGGTACGGGTTCGGGGAGGGGTTCGGGTACGGCGTAGGGTATTTGTTAGGGTTAGGGTTAGGGTTAGTGTTAGGGTTAGGGCTCGGTTCAGGGTACGGGTTAGGATTAGGGTACGTGTTAGGGTTAGGGTAGGGGTTAGGGTTAGGGTACGTGTTAGGGTTAGGGTAGTTATTAAACCTATCCCACTCTCTAGATACCCCTTAGCACGTAAAGGAATATTATTTGGGGGTCCAGCCATGGAGAAGAGTTTAGACACTAGGATAAGATAAGGAACACACCCATTATAAAGAAATCACATTAGGATTCTCTTTTTAAGCTGTTTCTTAAAACACTAGTGCTTAGGAAATCTATTGGAGGCAGAAGCAGTCAAGGGTAGCCTAGGGTTAGGGTTAGGCTTAGGGTTAGGCTTAGGGTACGGCTTAGGGTACGGGTTCGGGGAGGGGTTCGGGTACGGCGTAGGGTATGGGTTAGGGTTAGGGTTAGGGTTCGTGTTAGGGTTAGGGCTCGGTTTAGGGTACGGGTTAGGATTAGGGTACGTGTTAGGGTTAGGGTAGGGGTTAGGGTTAGGGTACGCATTAGGGTTAGGGTAGTTAGTAAACCTATCCCACTCTCTAGATACCCCTTAGCACGTAAAGGAATATTATTTGCGGGTCCAGCCATGGAGAAGAGTTTAGACACTAGGATAAGATAAGGAACACACCCATTATAAAGAAATCACATTAGGATTCTCTTTTTAAGCTGTTCCTTCAAACACTAGTGCTTAGGAAATCTATTGGAGGCAGAAGCAGTCAAGGGTAGCCTAGGGTTAGGGTTAGGCTTAGGGTTAGGCTTAGGGTACGGCTTAGGGTACGGGTTCGGGGAGGGGTTCGGGTACGGCGTAGGGTATGGGTTAGGGTTAGGGTTAGGGTTTGAGTTAGGGTTAGGGCTCGGTTTAGTGTACGGGTTAGGATTAGGGTACGTGTTAGGGTTAGGGTAGGGGTTAGGGTTAGGGTACGCGTTAGGGTTAGGGTAGTTATTAAACCTATCCCACTCTCTAGATACCCCTTAGCATGTAAAGGAATATTATTTGGGGGTCCAGCCATGGAGAAGAGTTTAGACACTAGGATAAGATAAGGAACACACCCATTATAAAGAAATCACATTAGGATTCTCTTTTTAAGCTGTTCCTTCAAACACTAGTGCTTAGGAAATCTATTGGAGGCAGAAGCAGTCAAGGGTAGCCTAGGGTTAGGGTTAGGCTTAGGGTTAGGCTTAGGGTACGGCTTAGGGTACGGGTTCGGGGAGGGGTTCGGGTACGGCATAGGGTATGGGTTAGGGTTAGGGTTAGGGTTAGTGTTAGGGTTAGGGCTCGGTTCAGGGTACGGGTTAGGATTAGGGTACGTGTTAGGGTTAGGGTAGGGTTAGGGTTAGGGTACGTGTTAGGGTTAGGGTAGTTATTAAACCTATCCCACTCTCTAGATACCCCTTAGCACGTAAAGGAATATTATTTGCGGGTCCAGCCATGGAGAAGAGTTTAGACACTAGGATAAAATAAGGAACACATACATTATAAAGAAATCACATTAGGATTCTCTTTTTAAGCTGTTCCTTAAAACACTAGTGCTTAGGAAATCTATTGGAGGCAGAAGCAGTCAAGGGTAGCCTAGGGTTAGGGTTAGGCTTAGGGTTAGGGTTAGGGTACGGCTTAGGGTAGGGGTTCGGGGAGGGGTTCGGGTACGGCGTAGGGTATGGGTTAGGGTTAGGGTTAGGGTTCGTGTTAGGGTTAGGGCTCGGTTTAGGGTACGGGTTAGGATTAGGGTACGTGTTAGGGTTAGGGTAGGGGTTAGGGTTAGGGTACGCATTAGGGTTAGGGTAGTTAGTAAACCTATCCCACTCTCTAGATACCCCTTAGCACGTAAAGGAATATTATTTGCGGGTCCAGCCATGGAGAAGAGTTTAGACACTAGGATAAGATAAGGAACACACCCATGATAAAGAAATCACATTAGGATTCTCTTTTTAAGCTGTTCCTTCAAACACTAGTGCTTAGGAAATCTATTGGAGGCAGAAGCAGTCAAGGGTAGCCTAGGGTTAGGGTTAGGCTTAGGGTTAGGCTTAGGGTACGGCTTAGGGTACGGGTTCGGGGAGGGGTTCGGGTACGGCATAGGGTATGGGTTAGGGTTAGGGTTAGGGTTAGTGTTAGGGTTAGGGCTCGGTTCAGGGTACGGGTTAGGATTAGGGTACGTGTTAGGGTTAGGGTAGGGGTTAGGGTTAGGGTACGCATTAGGGTTAGGGTAGTTATTAAACCTATCCCACTCTCTAGATACCCCTTAGCACGTAAAGGAATATTATTTGGGGGTCCAGCCATGGAGAAGAGTTTAGACACTAGGATAAGATAAGGAACACACCCATTATAAAGAAATCACATTAGGATTCTCTTTTTAAGCTGTTCCTTCAAACACTAGTGCTTAGGAAATCTGTTGGAGGCAGAAGCAGTCAAGGGTAGCCTAGGGTTAGGGTTAGGCTTAGGGTTAGGCTTAGGGTACGGCTTAGGGTACGGGTTCGGGGAGGGGTTCGGGTACGGCGTAGGGTATGGGTTAGGGTTAGGGTTAGGGTTAGTGTTAGGGTTAGGGCTCGGTTCAGGGTACGGGTTAGGATTAGGGTACGTGTTAGGGTTAGGGTAGGGGTTAGGGTTAGGGTACGTGTTAGGGTTAGGGTAGTTATTAAACCTATCCCACTCTCTAGATACCCCTTAGCACGTAAAGGAATATTATTTGGGGATCCAGCCATGGAGAAGAGTTTAGACACTAGGATAAGATAAGGAACACACCCATTATAAAGAAATCACATTAGGATTCTCTTTTTAAGCTGTTTCTTAAAACACTAGTGCTTAGGAAATCTATTGGAGGCAGAAGCAGTCAAGGGTAGCCTAGGGTTAGGGTTAGGCTTAGGGTTAGGCTTAGGGTACGGCTTAGGGTACGGGTTCGGGGAGGGGTTCGGGTACGGCATAGGGTATGGGTTAGGGTTAGGGTTAGGGTTAGTGTTAGGGTTAGGGCTCGGTTCAGGGTACGGGTTAGGATTAGGGTACGTGCTAGGGTTAGGGTAGGGGTTAGGGTTAGGGTACGCGTTAGGGTTAGGGTAGTTATTAAACCTATCCCACTCTCTAGATACCCCTTAGCACGTAAAGGAATATTATTTGCGGGTCCAGCCATGGAGAAGAGTTTAGACACTAGGATAAAATAAGGAACACATACATTATAAAGAAATCACATTAGGATTCTCTTTTTAAGCTGTTCCTTAAAACACTAGTGCTTAGGAAATCTATTGGAGGCAGAAGCAGTCAAGGGTAGCCTAGGGTTAGGGTTAGGCTTAGGGTTAGGGTTAGGGTACGGCTTAGGGTAGGGGTTCGGGGAGGGTTCGGGTACGGCGTAGGGTATGGGTTAGGGTTAGGGTTAGGGTTTGAGTTAGGGTTAGGGCTCGGTTTAGTGTACGGGTTAGGATTAGGGTACGTTTTAGGGTTAGGGTAGGGGTTAGGGTTAGGGTACGCGTTAGGGTTAGGGTAGTTATTAAACCTATCCCACTCTCTAGATACCCCTTAGCATGTAAAGGAATATTATTTGGGGGTCCAGCCATAGAGAAGAGTTTAGACACTAGGATAAGATAAGGAACACACCCATTATAAAGAAATCACATTAGGATTCTCTTTTTAAGCTGTTCCTTCAAACACTAGTGCTTAGGAAATCTATTGGAGGCAGAAGCAGTCAAGGGTAGCCTAGGGTTAGGGTTAGGCTTAGGGTTAGGCTTAGGGTACGGCTTAGGGTACGGGTTCGGGGAGGGGTTCGGGTATGGCGTAGGGTATGGGTTAGGGTTAGGGTTAGGGTTAGTGTTAGGGTTAGGGCTCGGTTCAGGGTACGGGTTAGGATTAGGGTACGTGTTAGGGTTAGGGTAGGGGTTAGGGTTAGGGTACGCATTAGGGTTAGGGTAGTTATTAAACCTATCCCACTCTCTAGATACCCCTTAGCACGTAAAGGAATATTATTTGGGGGTCCAGCCATGGAGAAGAGTTTAGACACTAGGATAAGATAAGGAACACACCCATTATAAAGAAATCACATTAGGATTCTCTTTTTAAGCTGTTCCTTCAAACACTAGTGCTTAGGAAATCTGTTGGAGGCAGAAGCAGTCAAGGGTAGCCTAGGGTTAGGGTTAGACTTAGGGTTAGGCTTAGGGTACGGCTTAGGGTACGGGTTCGGGGAGGGGTTCGGGTATGGCGTAGGGTATGGGTTAGGGTTAGGGTTAGGGTTTGAGTTAGGGTTAGGGCTCGGTTTAGTGTACGGGTTAGGATTAGGGTACGTTTTAGGGTTAGGGTAGGGGTTAGGGTTAGGGTACGCGTTAGGGTTAGGGTAGTTATTAAACCTATCCCACTCTCTAGATACCCCTTAGCATGTAAAGGAATATTATTTGGGGGTCCAGCCATGGAGAAGAGTTTAGACACTAGGATAAGATAAGGAACACACCCATTATAAAGAAATCACATTAGGATTCTCTTTTTAAGCTGTTCCTTCAAACACTAGTGCTTAGGAAATCTATTGAGGCAGAAGCAGTCAAGGGTAGCCTAGGGTTAGGGTTAGGCTTAGGGTTAGGCTTAGGGTACGGCTTAGGGTACGGGTTCGGGGAGGGGTTCGGGTACGGCGTAGGGTATGGGTTAGGGTTAGGGTTAGGGTTAGTGTTAGGGTTAGGGCTCGGTTCAGGGTACGGGTTAGGATTAGGGTACGTGTTAGGGTTAGGGTAGGGGTTAGGGTTAGGGTACGTGTTAGGGTTAGGGTAGTTATTAAACCTATCCCACTCTCTAGATACCCCTTAGCACGTAAAGGAATATTATTTGGGGGTCCAGCCATGGAGAAGAGTTTAGACACTAGGATAAGATAAGGAACACACCCATTATAAAGAAATCACATTAGGATTCTCTTTTTAAGCTGTTTCTTAAAACACTAGTGCTTAGGAAATCTATTGGAGGCAGAAGCAGTCAAGGGTAGCCTAGCGTTAGGGTTAGGCTTAGGGTTAGGCTTAGGGTACGGCTTAGGGTACGGGTTCGGGGAGGGGTTCGGGTACGGCGTAGGGTATGGGTTAGGGTTAGGGTTAGGGTTAGTGTTAGGGTTAGGGCTCGGTTCAGGGTACGGGTTAGGATTAGGGTACGTGTTAGGGTTAGGGTAGGGGTTAGGGTTAGGGTACGCATTAGGGTTAGGGTAGTTATTAAACCTATCCCACTCTCTAGATACCCCTTAGCACGTAAAGGAATATTATTTGGGGGTCCAGCCATGGAGAAGAGTTTAGACACTAGGATAAGATAAGGAACACACCCATTATAAAGAAATCACATAAGGATTCTCTTTTTAAGCTGTTCCTTCAAACACTAGTGCTTAGGAAATCTGTTGGAGGCAGAAGCAGTCAAGGGTAGCCTAGGGTTAGGGTTAGGCTTAGGGTTAGGCTTAGGGTACGGCTTAGGGTACGGGTTCGGGGAGGGGTTCGGGTACGGCGTAGGGTATGGGTTAGGGTTAGGGTTAGGGTTAGTGTTAGGGTTAGGGCTCGGTTCAGGGTACGGGTTAGGATTAGGGTACGTGTTAGGGTTAGGGTAGGGGTTAGGGTTAGGGTACGTGTTAGGGTTAGGGTAGTTATTAAACCTATCCCACTCTCTAGATACCCATTATTTGCGGGTCCAGCCATGGAGAAGAGTTTAGACACTAGGATAACATAAGGAACACATACATTATAAAGAAATCACATTAGGATTCTCTTTTAAGCTGTTCCTTAAAACACTAGTGCTTAGGAAATCTATTGGAGGCAGAAGCAGTCAAGGGTAGCCTAGGGTTAGGGTTAGGCTTAGGGTTAGGGTTAGGGTACGGCTTAGGGTAGGGGTTCGGGGAGGGGTTCGGGTACGGCGTAGGGTATGGGTTAGGGTTAGGGTTAGGGTTCGTGTTAGGGTTAGGGCTCGGTTTAGGGTACGGGTTAGGATTAGGGTACGTGTTAGGGTTAGGGTAGGGGTTAGGGTTAGGGTACGCATTAGGGTTAGGGTAGTTAGTAAACCTATCCCACTCTCTAGATACCCCTTAGCACGTAAAGGAATATTATTTGCGGGTCCAGCCATGGAGAAGAGTTTAGACACTAGGATAAGATAAGGAACACACCCATTATAAAGAAATCACATTAGGATTCTCTTTTTAAGCTGTTCCTTCAAACACTAGTGCTTAGGAAATCTGTTGAGGCAGAAGCAGTCAAGGGTAGCCTAGGGTTAGGGTTAGGCTTAGGGTTAGGCTTAGGGTACGGCTTAGGGTACGGGTTCGGGGAGGGGTTCGGGTACGGCGTAGGGTATGGGTTAGGGTTAGGGTTAGGGTTCGTGTTAGGGTTAGGGCTCGGTTCAGGGTACGGGTTAGGATTAGGGTACGTGTTAGGGTTAGGGTAGGGGTTAGGGTTAGGGTACGTGTTAGGGTTAGGGTAGTTATTAAACCTATCCCACTCTCTAGATACCCCTTAGCACGTAAAGGAATATTATTTGCGGGTCCAGCCATGGAGAAGAGTTTAGACACTAGGATAACTTAAGGAACACATACATTATAAAGAAATCACATTAGGATTCTCTTTTTAAGCTGTTCCTTAAAACACTAGTGCTTAGGAAATCTATTGAGGCAGAAGCAGTCAAGGGTAGCCTAGGGTTAGGGTTAGGCTTAGGGTTAGGGTTAGGGTACGGCTTAGGGTAGGGGTTCGGGGAGGGGTTCGGGTACGGCGTAGGGTATGGGTTAGGGTTAGGGTTAGGGTTCGTGTTAGGGTTAGGGCTCGGTTTAGGGTACGGGTTAGGATTAGGGTACGTGTTAGGGTTAGGGTAGGGGTTAGGGTTAGGGTACGCATTAGGGTTAGGGTAGTTAGTAAACCTATCCCACTCTCTAGATACCCCTTAGCACGTAAAGGAATATTATTTGCGGGTCAGCCATGGAGAAGAGTTTAGACACTAGGATAAGATAAGGAACACACCCATTATAAAGAAATCACATTAGGATTCTCTTTTTAAGCTGTTCCTTCAAACACTAGTGCTTAGGAAATCTATTGGAGGCAGAAGCAGTCAAGGGTAGCCTAGGGTTAGGGTTAGGCTTAGGGTTAGGCTTAGGGTACGGCTTAGGGTACGGGTTCGGGGAGGGGTTCGGGTACGGCGTAGGGTATGGGTTAGGGTTAGGGTTAGGGTTTGAGTTAGGGTTAGGGCTCGGTTTAGTGTACGGGTTAGGATTAGGGTACGTGTTAGGGTTAGGGTAGGGGTTAGGGTTAGGGTACGCGTTAGGGTTAGGGTAGTTATTAAACCTATCCCACTCTCTAGATACCCCTTAGCATGTAAAGGAATATTATTTGGGGGTCCAGCCATGGAGAAGAGTTTAGACACTAGGATAAGATAAGGAACACACCCATTATAAAGAAATCACATTAGGATTCTCTTTTTAAGCTGTTCCTTCAAACACTAGTGCTTAGGAAATCTATTGGAGGCAGAAGCAGTCAAGGGTAGCCTAGGGTTAGGGTTAGCTTAGGGTTAGGCTTAGGGTACGGCTTAGGGTACGGGTTCGGGGAGGGGTTCGGTACGGCATAGGGTATGGGTTAGGGTTAGGGTTAGGGTTAGTGTTAGGGTTAGGGCTCGGTTCAGGGTACGGGTTAGGATTAGGGTACGTGTTAGGGTTAGGGTAGGGGTTAGGGTTAGGGTACGCATTAGGGTTAGGGTAGTTATTAAACCTATCCCACTCTCTAGATACCCCTTAGCACGTAAAGGAATATTATTTGGGGGTCCAGCCATGGAGAAGAGTTTAGACACTAGGATAAGATAAGGAACACACCCATTATAAAGAAATCACATTAGGATTCTCTTTTTAAGCTGTTCCTTTCAAACACTAGTGCTTAGAAATCTGTTGGAGGCAGAAGCAGTCAAGGGTAGCCTAGGCTTAGGGTTAGGCTTAGGGTTAGGCTTAGGGTACGGCTTAGGGTACGGGTTCGGGGAGGGGTTCGGGTACGGCGTAGGGTATGGGTTAGGGTTAGGGTTAGGGTTAGTGTTAGGGTTAGGGCTCGGTTCAGGGTACGGGTTAGGATTAGGGTACGTGTTAGGGTTAGGGTAGGGGTTAGGGTTAGGGTACGTGTTAGGGTTAGGGTAGTTATTAAACCTATCCCACTCTCTAGATACCCCTTAGCACGTAAAGGAATATTATTTGGGGGTCCAGCCATGGAGAAGAGTTTAGACACTAGGATAAGATAAGGAACACACCCATTATAAAGAAATCACATTAGGATTCTCTTTTTAAGCTGTTCCTTAAAACACTAGTGCTTAGGAAATCTATTGGAGGCAGAAGCAGTCAAGGGTAGCCTAGGGTTAGGGTTAGGCTTAGGGTTAGGCTTAGGGTACGGCTTAGGGTACGGGTTCGGGGAGGGGTTCGGGTACGGCGTAGGGTATGGGTTAGGGTTAGGGTTAGGGTTAGTGTTAGGGTTAGGGCTCGTTCAGGGTACGGGTTAGGATTAGGGTACGTGCTAGGGTTAGGGTAGGGGTTAGGGTTAGGGTACGCGTTAGGGTTAGGGTAGTTATTAAACCTATCCCACTCTCTAGATACCCCTTAGCACGTAAAGGAATATTATTTGCGGTCCAGCCATGGAGAAGAGTTTAGACACTAGGATAAAATAAGGAACACATACATTATAAAGAAATCACATTAGGATTCTCTTTTTAAGCTGTTCCTTAAAACACTAGTGCTTAGGAAATCTATTGGAGGCAGAAGCAGTCAAGGGTAGCCTAGGGTTAGGGTTAGGCTTAGGGTTAGGGTTAGGGTACGGCTTAGGGTAGGGGTTCGGGGAGGGGTTCGGGTACGGCGTAGGGTATGGGTTAGGGTTAGGGTTAGGGTTTGAGTTAGGGTTAGGGCTCGGTTTAGTGTACGGGTTAGGATTAGGGTACGTTTTAGGGTTAGGGTAGGGGTTAGGGTTAGGGTACGCGTTAGGGTTAGGGTAGTTATTAAACCTATCCCACTCTCTAGATACCCCTTAGCATGTAAAGGAATATTATTTGCGGGTCCAGCCATGGAGAAGAGTTTAGACACTAGGATAAGATAAGGAACACACCCATTATAAAGAAATCACATTAGGATTCTCTTTTTAAGCTGTTCCTTCAAACACTAGTGCTTAGGAAATCTATTGGAGGCAGAAGCAGTCAAGGGTAGCCTAGGGTTAGGGTTAGGCTTAGGGTTAGGCTTAGGGTACGGCTTAGGGTACGGGTTCGGGGAGGGGTTCGGGTACGGCATAGGGTATGGGTTAGGGTTAGGGTTAGGGTTAGTGTTAGGGTTAGGGCTCGGTTCAGGGTACGGGTTAGGATTAGGGTACGTGA
>NW_026777882.1:0-79281 GCF_028023285.1 Balaenoptera ricei | reverse complement strand
GCCTACACTACATTGTGGAAAAGCTCGGGGTTACCGGCTGCCTTTCTCCCTCTCTCTGTCCCATACCCGGGGCTCAGCGTTGGGGGAATGCTGAGTGGGAGAGGCTGCCTCGCTGCCGGACTCAGAAGGCTTCTTCCCTTTAGGGCAATTCCGTTTGTGTCTTACCTCGTGGCGGAGGAAGGAGGGCGCCTTGAGCTAGTCTACCACGGAATAGCGAACGACAGAGGATCTGGAGGAGCTGGTTTCTCGGTGGAAGGAGCCAAAACGCCTGCCTTCCTAAGTTCTCTTTCAGAACTGCCAGACACTCTGCCGTCATGGGCCTAAGAACTGGAAATTGTGACGGCCTGGCAACGCTCGGCATCCTAGGAGGCAGTGGAAGTGCGACTCTCAAACTGGACGGAAGAAGCTTCCAAGCATAGTGTTCTTCCATTTACCAAAGAGGACCCAAGTGTCTGAGGCTGGTAGCGTTGTTGCTGGAGCGAACTGGCGTCCCCGTGGGCCTGTCGGTTAATTTCCTGCGTCTGACCCTCTAAGGAAACTCTTCCAGAAAGCCTTTGGGACCCGCTTAGCGAGAACAGCTGCGAAGTGGATGCACAGAACATGAACCTAGATGCCAGCCCTGGGTCCCAATCATCCACCTTTCTCTGGAGGTTACGTAGCCCACGGGGGGATTCAAGCAGGGAGTTTGCCTTAGACAACCGACACATGAAACTGGGATGAGGTGGAGGGCCACTCTCCTTGCCCTCACAACTCCGTGGCCCGGAGAAGTTGTGACGCAGCAGAATTCCACACCCTTCCTCTCTACACGTGTGTACCCCAAAGAGGCGCTGGGCAGTGGGTGTTCTCAGGCCAAGAGCAGTCCTTGTTCGGGGCTGCACCTGCTCTGTGGTTCCAAGGTTCTCTGACTCCGCTCCTTTGGGAGCATTTCAGAGCTTGACGCTATCCCCGGGCTGCCAAAGCAAAGAGGCCTAGCGGCCTTTCACACTGAAGGCATGGGCTTCTTTCCCATTCACAAAGTGTATGTTGCCCCTCCCAGGCTGGAGGCCTGTAAGTTGACACCCTCTGCTCTGCCCCCGGGAAAATGCAAGTGGGTGCACTCGATTGGGGCTGCCTGGTGAAACAACGGGCAGCCGCCAGCAGCCTGAGTACCTTTCCTGAAGTGAGATTCCTAGCTAGGTACACTCGGCCTTCGGAGGCTAGATGGGAGCAAACATGTGAAACTTGTGGGGAACGGCTTTGACCAACGGCCCAAATGCTTGTGCTGGGTGCGAGGGTTAGGCAGGAACTTTCCAACACAGGGTTTTTAACCTTACCATAAGCCGTCCCTTTGGGCTGAAGCAGGCGGGAGGTCTGTGTCCCCGTCTGGCAAGCAGGGCCTCAGGTGAGCCTGCCACCTGACTGCCTGCCCTCCATCCTAGCCGGCTGAGAAAAGATGGCAAGGCTGAGGGAACCCGCTTACAACGAAACGTTTCTCTTCCGACTAGGAGACTGTGCTACCAAACGTCAGCAGCGCCTCTCCCTCAGAGTGCTCTTCTGGTGTAGACTAGGGAGAGCTCCCTGGGTCCCCAGCGTATGAACGGCTCTTCGCCCGGTTGGTGTCATCCGAGAAAGAGCCAGAGGGGCTGATCTCAACCAATAGGGCTGCACACCGTGAGTCCTTCGGGTAGGGCAGTCCTGAGCCAACGTGCCGCCTAAGGAATGAAAGCAAAGTTTCCTTGCCACAGGAAAGCACACCGGGGCCTGGTGTTTTCTCTATGAAGTTGACGTGAGCTTGAGGGTGAGGCCTACACTACATTGTGGAAAAGCTCGGGGTTACCGGCTGCCTTTCTCCCTCTCTCTGTCCCATACCCGGGGCTCAGCGTTGGGGGAATGCTGAGTGGGAGAGGCTGCCTCGCTGCCGGACTCAGAAGGCTTCTTCCCTTTAGGGCAATTCCGTTTGTGTCTTACCTCGTGGCGGAGGAAGGAGGGCGCCTTGAGCTAGTCTACCACGGAATAGCGAACGACAGAGGATCTGGAGGAGCTGGTTTCTCGGTGGAAGGAGCCAAAACGCCTGCCTTCCTAAGTTCTCTTTCAGAACTGCCAGACACTCTGCCGTCATGGGCCTAAGAACTGGAAATTGTGACGGCCTGGCAACGCTCGGCATCCTAGGAGGCAGTGGAAGTGCGACTCTCAAACTGGACGGAAGAAGCTTCCAAGCATAGTGTTCTTCCATTTACCAAAGAGGACCCAAGTGTCTGAGGCTGGTAGCGTTGTTGCTGGAGCGAACTGGCGTCCCCGTGGGCCTGTCGGTTAATTTCCTGCGTCTGACCCTCTAAGGAAACTCTTCCAGAAAGCCTTTGGGACCCGCTTAGCGAGAACAGCTGCGAAGTGGATGCACAGAACATGAACCTAGATGCCAGCCCTGGGTCCCAATCATCCACCTTTCTCTGGAGGTTACGTAGCCCACGGGGGGATTCAAGCAGGGAGTTTGCCTTAGACAACCGACACATGAAACTGGGATGAGGTGGAGGGCCACTCTCCTTGCCCTCACAACTCCGTGGCCCGGAGAAGTTGTGACGCAGCAGAATTCCACACCCTTCCTCTCTACACGTGTGTACCCCAAAGAGGCGCTGGGCAGTGGGTGTTCTCAGGCCAAGAGCAGTCCTTGTTCGGGGCTGCACCTGCTCTGTGGTTCCAAGGTTCTCTGACTCCGCTCCTTTGGGAGCATTTCAGAGCTTGACGCTATCCCCGGGCTGCCAAAGCAAAGAGGCCTAGCGGCCTTTCACACTGAAGGCATGGGCTTCTTTCCCATTCACAAAGTGTATGTTGCCCCTCCCAGGCTGGAGGCCTGTAAGTTGACACCCTCTGCTCTGCCCCCGGGAAAATGCAAGTGGGTGCACTCGATTGGGGCTGCCTGGTGAAACAACGGGCAGCCGCCAGCAGCCTGAGTACCTTTCCTGAAGTGAGATTCCTAGCTAGGTACACTCGGCCTTCGGAGGCTAGATGGGAGCAAACATGTGAAACTTGTGGGGAACGGCTTTGACCAACGGCCCAAATGCTTGTGCTGGGTGCGAGGGTTAGGCAGGAACTTTCCAACACAGGGTTTTTAACCTTACCATAAGCCGTCCCTTTGGGCTGAAGCAGGCGGGAGGTCTGTGTCCCCGTCTGGCAAGCAGGGCCTCAGGTGAGCCTGCCACCTGACTGCCTGCCCTCCATCCTAGCCGGCTGAGAAAAGATGGCAAGGCTGAGGGAACCCGCTTACAACGAAACGTTTCTCTTCCGACTAGGAGACTGTGCTACCAAACGTCAGCAGCGCCTCTCCCTCAGAGTGCTCTTCTGGTGTAGACTAGGGAGAGCTCCCTGGGTCCCCAGCGTATGAACGGCTCTTCGCCCGGTTGGTGTCATCCGAGAAAGAGCCAGAGGGGCTGATCTCAACCAATAGGGCTGCACACCGTGAGTCCTTCGGGTAGGGCAGTCCTGAGCCAACGTGCCGCCTAAGGAATGAAAGCAAAGTTTCCTTGCCACAGGAAAGCACACCGGGGCCTGGTGTTTTCTCTATGAAGTTGACGTGAGCTTGAGGGTGAGGCCTACACTACATTGTGGAAAAGCTCGGGGTTACCGGCTGCCTTTCTCCCTCTCTCTGTCCCATACCCGGGGCTCAGCGTTGGGGGAATGCTGAGTGGGAGAGGCTGCCTCGCTGCCGGACTCAGAAGGCTTCTTCCCTTTAGGGCAATTCCGTTTGTGTCTTACCTCGTGGCGGAGGAAGGAGGGCGCCTTGAGCTAGTCTACCACGGAATAGCGAACGACAGAGGATCTGGAGGAGCTGGTTTCTCGGTGGAAGGAGCCAAAACGCCTGCCTTCCTAAGTTCTCTTTCAGAACTGCCAGACACTCTGCCGTCATGGGCCTAAGAACTGGAAATTGTGACGGCCTGGCAACGCTCGGCATCCTAGGAGGCAGTGGAAGTGCGACTCTCAAACTGGACGGAAGAAGCTTCCAAGCATAGTGTTCTTCCATTTACCAAAGAGGACCCAAGTGTCTGAGGCTGGTAGCGTTGTTGCTGGAGCGAACTGGCGTCCCCGTGGGCCTGTCGGTTAATTTCCTGCGTCTGACCCTCTAAGGAAACTCTTCCAGAAAGCCTTTGGGACCCGCTTAGCGAGAACAGCTGCGAAGTGGATGCACAGAACATGAACCTAGATGCCAGCCCTGGGTCCCAATCATCCACCTTTCTCTGGAGGTTACGTAGCCCACGGGGGGATTCAAGCAGGGAGTTTGCCTTAGACAACCGACACATGAAACTGGGATGAGGTGGAGGGCCACTCTCCTTGCCCTCACAACTCCGTGGCCCGGAGAAGTTGTGACGCAGCAGAATTCCACACCCTTCCTCTCTACACGTGTGTACCCCAAAGAGGCGCTGGGCAGTGGGTGTTCTCAGGCCAAGAGCAGTCCTTGTTCGGGGCTGCACCTGCTCTGTGGTTCCAAGGTTCTCTGACTCCGCTCCTTTGGGAGCATTTCAGAGCTTGACGCTATCCCCGGGCTGCCAAAGCAAAGAGGCCTAGCGGCCTTTCACACTGAAGGCATGGGCTTCTTTCCCATTCACAAAGTGTATGTTGCCCCTCCCAGGCTGGAGGCCTGTAAGTTGACACCCTCTGCTCTGCCCCCGGGAAAATGCAAGTGGGTGCACTCGATTGGGGCTGCCTGGTGAAACAACGGGCAGCCGCCAGCAGCCTGAGTACCTTTCCTGAAGTGAGATTCCTAGCTAGGTACACTCGGCCTTCGGAGGCTAGATGGGAGCAAACATGTGAAACTTGTGGGGAACGGCTTTGACCAACGGCCCAAATGCTTGTGCTGGGTGCGAGGGTTAGGCAGGAACTTTCCAACACAGGGTTTTTAACCTTACCATAAGCCGTCCCTTTGGGCTGAAGCAGGCGGGAGGTCTGTGTCCCCGTCTGGCAAGCAGGGCCTCAGGTGAGCCTGCCACCTGACTGCCTGCCCTCCATCCTAGCCGGCTGAGAAAAGATGGCAAGGCTGAGGGAACCCGCTTACAACGAAACGTTTCTCTTCCGACTAGGAGACTGTGCTACCAAACGTCAGCAGCGCCTCTCCCTCAGAGTGCTCTTCTGGTGTAGACTAGGGAGAGCTCCCTGGGTCCCCAGCGTATGAACGGCTCTTCGCCCGGTTGGTGTCATCCGAGAAAGAGCCAGAGGGGCTGATCTCAACCAATAGGGCTGCACACCGTGAGTCCTTCGGGTAGGGCAGTCCTGAGCCAACGTGCCGCCTAAGGAATGAAAGCAAAGTTTCCTTGCCACAGGAAAGCACACCGGGGCCTGGTGTTTTCTCTATGAAGTTGACGTGAGCTTGAGGGTGAGGCCTACACTACATTGTGGAAAAGCTCGGGGTTACCGGCTGCCTTTCTCCCTCTCTCTGTCCCATACCCGGGGCTCAGCGTTGGGGGAATGCTGAGTGGGAGAGGCTGCCTCGCTGCCGGACTCAGAAGGCTTCTTCCCTTTAGGGCAATTCCGTTTGTGTCTTACCTCGTGGCGGAGGAAGGAGGGCGCCTTGAGCTAGTCTACCACGGAATAGCGAACGACAGAGGATCTGGAGGAGCTGGTTTCTCGGTGGAAGGAGCCAAAACGCCTGCCTTCCTAAGTTCTCTTTCAGAACTGCCAGACACTCTGCCGTCATGGGCCTAAGAACTGGAAATTGTGACGGCCTGGCAACGCTCGGCATCCTAGGAGGCAGTGGAAGTGCGACTCTCAAACTGGACGGAAGAAGCTTCCAAGCATAGTGTTCTTCCATTTACCAAAGAGGACCCAAGTGTCTGAGGCTGGTAGCGTTGTTGCTGGAGCGAACTGGCGTCCCCGTGGGCCTGTCGGTTAATTTCCTGCGTCTGACCCTCTAAGGAAACTCTTCCAGAAAGCCTTTGGGACCCGCTTAGCGAGAACAGCTGCGAAGTGGATGCACAGAACATGAACCTAGATGCCAGCCCTGGGTCCCAATCATCCACCTTTCTCTGGAGGTTACGTAGCCCACGGGGGGATTCAAGCAGGGAGTTTGCCTTAGACAACCGACACATGAAACTGGGATGAGGTGGAGGGCCACTCTCCTTGCCCTCACAACTCCGTGGCCCGGAGAAGTTGTGACGCAGCAGAATTCCACACCCTTCCTCTCTACACGTGTGTACCCCAAAGAGGCGCTGGGCAGTGGGTGTTCTCAGGCCAAGAGCAGTCCTTGTTCGGGGCTGCACCTGCTCTGTGGTTCCAAGGTTCTCTGACTCCGCTCCTTTGGGAGCATTTCAGAGCTTGACGCTATCCCCGGGCTGCCAAAGCAAAGAGGCCTAGCGGCCTTTCACACTGAAGGCATGGGCTTCTTTCCCATTCACAAAGTGTATGTTGCCCCTCCCAGGCTGGAGGCCTGTAAGTTGACACCCTCTGCTCTGCCCCCGGGAAAATGCAAGTGGGTGCACTCGATTGGGGCTGCCTGGTGAAACAACGGGCAGCCGCCAGCAGCCTGAGTACCTTTCCTGAAGTGAGATTCCTAGCTAGGTACACTCGGCCTTCGGAGGCTAGATGGGAGCAAACATGTGAAACTTGTGGGGAACGGCTTTGACCAACGGCCCAAATGCTTGTGCTGGGTGCGAGGGTTAGGCAGGAACTTTCCAACACAGGGTTTTTAACCTTACCATAAGCCGTCCCTTTGGGCTGAAGCAGGCGGGAGGTCTGTGTCCCCGTCTGGCAAGCAGGGCCTCAGGTGAGCCTGCCACCTGACTGCCTGCCCTCCATCCTAGCCGGCTGAGAAAAGATGGCAAGGCTGAGGGAACCCGCTTACAACGAAACGTTTCTCTTCCGACTAGGAGACTGTGCTACCAAACGTCAGCAGCGCCTCTCCCTCAGAGTGCTCTTCTGGTGTAGACTAGGGAGAGCTCCCTGGGTCCCCAGCGTATGAACGGCTCTTCGCCCGGTTGGTGTCATCCGAGAAAGAGCCAGAGGGGCTGATCTCAACCAATAGGGCTGCACACCGTGAGTCCTTCGGGTAGGGCAGTCCTGAGCCAACGTGCCGCCTAAGGAATGAAAGCAAAGTTTCCTTGCCACAGGAAAGCACACCGGGGCCTGGTGTTTTCTCTATGAAGTTGACGTGAGCTTGAGGGTGAGGCCTACACTACATTGTGGAAAAGCTCGGGGTTACCGGCTGCCTTTCTCCCTCTCTCTGTCCCATACCCGGGGCTCAGCGTTGGGGGAATGCTGAGTGGGAGAGGCTGCCTCGCTGCCGGACTCAGAAGGCTTCTTCCCTTTAGGGCAATTCCGTTTGTGTCTTACCTCGTGGCGGAGGAAGGAGGGCGCCTTGAGCTAGTCTACCACGGAATAGCGAACGACAGAGGATCTGGAGGAGCTGGTTTCTCGGTGGAAGGAGCCAAAACGCCTGCCTTCCTAAGTTCTCTTTCAGAACTGCCAGACACTCTGCCGTCATGGGCCTAAGAACTGGAAATTGTGACGGCCTGGCAACGCTCGGCATCCTAGGAGGCAGTGGAAGTGCGACTCTCAAACTGGACGGAAGAAGCTTCCAAGCATAGTGTTCTTCCATTTACCAAAGAGGACCCAAGTGTCTGAGGCTGGTAGCGTTGTTGCTGGAGCGAACTGGCGTCCCCGTGGGCCTGTCGGTTAATTTCCTGCGTCTGACCCTCTAAGGAAACTCTTCCAGAAAGCCTTTGGGACCCGCTTAGCGAGAACAGCTGCGAAGTGGATGCACAGAACATGAACCTAGATGCCAGCCCTGGGTCCCAATCATCCACCTTTCTCTGGAGGTTACGTAGCCCACGGGGGGATTCAAGCAGGGAGTTTGCCTTAGACAACCGACACATGAAACTGGGATGAGGTGGAGGGCCACTCTCCTTGCCCTCACAACTCCGTGGCCCGGAGAAGTTGTGACGCAGCAGAATTCCACACCCTTCCTCTCTACACGTGTGTACCCCAAAGAGGCGCTGGGCAGTGGGTGTTCTCAGGCCAAGAGCAGTCCTTGTTCGGGGCTGCACCTGCTCTGTGGTTCCAAGGTTCTCTGACTCCGCTCCTTTGGGAGCATTTCAGAGCTTGACGCTATCCCCGGGCTGCCAAAGCAAAGAGGCCTAGCGGCCTTTCACACTGAAGGCATGGGCTTCTTTCCCATTCACAAAGTGTATGTTGCCCCTCCCAGGCTGGAGGCCTGTAAGTTGACACCCTCTGCTCTGCCCCCGGGAAAATGCAAGTGGGTGCACTCGATTGGGGCTGCCTGGTGAAACAACGGGCAGCCGCCAGCAGCCTGAGTACCTTTCCTGAAGTGAGATTCCTAGCTAGGTACACTCGGCCTTCGGAGGCTAGATGGGAGCAAACATGTGAAACTTGTGGGGAACGGCTTTGACCAACGGCCCAAATGCTTGTGCTGGGTGCGAGGGTTAGGCAGGAACTTTCCAACACAGGGTTTTTAACCTTACCATAAGCCGTCCCTTTGGGCTGAAGCAGGCGGGAGGTCTGTGTCCCCGTCTGGCAAGCAGGGCCTCAGGTGAGCCTGCCACCTGACTGCCTGCCCTCCATCCTAGCCGGCTGAGAAAAGATGGCAAGGCTGAGGGAACCCGCTTACAACGAAACGTTTCTCTTCCGACTAGGAGACTGTGCTACCAAACGTCAGCAGCGCCTCTCCCTCAGAGTGCTCTTCTGGTGTAGACTAGGGAGAGCTCCCTGGGTCCCCAGCGTATGAACGGCTCTTCGCCCGGTTGGTGTCATCCGAGAAAGAGCCAGAGGGGCTGATCTCAACCAATAGGGCTGCACACCGTGAGTCCTTCGGGTAGGGCAGTCCTGAGCCAACGTGCCGCCTAAGGAATGAAAGCAAAGTTTCCTTGCCACAGGAAAGCACACCGGGGCCTGGTGTTTTCTCTATGAAGTTGACGTGAGCTTGAGGGTGAGGCCTACACTACATTGTGGAAAAGCTCGGGGTTACCGGCTGCCTTTCTCCCTCTCTCTGTCCCATACCCGGGGCTCAGCGTTGGGGGAATGCTGAGTGGGAGAGGCTGCCTCGCTGCCGGACTCAGAAGGCTTCTTCCCTTTAGGGCAATTCCGTTTGTGTCTTACCTCGTGGCGGAGGAAGGAGGGCGCCTTGAGCTAGTCTACCACGGAATAGCGAACGACAGAGGATCTGGAGGAGCTGGTTTCTCGGTGGAAGGAGCCAAAACGCCTGCCTTCCTAAGTTCTCTTTCAGAACTGCCAGACACTCTGCCGTCATGGGCCTAAGAACTGGAAATTGTGACGGCCTGGCAACGCTCGGCATCCTAGGAGGCAGTGGAAGTGCGACTCTCAAACTGGACGGAAGAAGCTTCCAAGCATAGTGTTCTTCCATTTACCAAAGAGGACCCAAGTGTCTGAGGCTGGTAGCGTTGTTGCTGGAGCGAACTGGCGTCCCCGTGGGCCTGTCGGTTAATTTCCTGCGTCTGACCCTCTAAGGAAACTCTTCCAGAAAGCCTTTGGGACCCGCTTAGCGAGAACAGCTGCGAAGTGGATGCACAGAACATGAACCTAGATGCCAGCCCTGGGTCCCAATCATCCACCTTTCTCTGGAGGTTACGTAGCCCACGGGGGGATTCAAGCAGGGAGTTTGCCTTAGACAACCGACACATGAAACTGGGATGAGGTGGAGGGCCACTCTCCTTGCCCTCACAACTCCGTGGCCCGGAGAAGTTGTGACGCAGCAGAATTCCACACCCTTCCTCTCTACACGTGTGTACCCCAAAGAGGCGCTGGGCAGTGGGTGTTCTCAGGCCAAGAGCAGTCCTTGTTCGGGGCTGCACCTGCTCTGTGGTTCCAAGGTTCTCTGACTCCGCTCCTTTGGGAGCATTTCAGAGCTTGACGCTATCCCCGGGCTGCCAAAGCAAAGAGGCCTAGCGGCCTTTCACACTGAAGGCATGGGCTTCTTTCCCATTCACAAAGTGTATGTTGCCCCTCCCAGGCTGGAGGCCTGTAAGTTGACACCCTCTGCTCTGCCCCCGGGAAAATGCAAGTGGGTGCACTCGATTGGGGCTGCCTGGTGAAACAACGGGCAGCCGCCAGCAGCCTGAGTACCTTTCCTGAAGTGAGATTCCTAGCTAGGTACACTCGGCCTTCGGAGGCTAGATGGGAGCAAACATGTGAAACTTGTGGGGAACGGCTTTGACCAACGGCCCAAATGCTTGTGCTGGGTGCGAGGGTTAGGCAGGAACTTTCCAACACAGGGTTTTTAACCTTACCATAAGCCGTCCCTTTGGGCTGAAGCAGGCGGGAGGTCTGTGTCCCCGTCTGGCAAGCAGGGCCTCAGGTGAGCCTGCCACCTGACTGCCTGCCCTCCATCCTAGCCGGCTGAGAAAAGATGGCAAGGCTGAGGGAACCCGCTTACAACGAAACGTTTCTCTTCCGACTAGGAGACTGTGCTACCAAACGTCAGCAGCGCCTCTCCCTCAGAGTGCTCTTCTGGTGTAGACTAGGGAGAGCTCCCTGGGTCCCCAGCGTATGAACGGCTCTTCGCCCGGTTGGTGTCATCCGAGAAAGAGCCAGAGGGGCTGATCTCAACCAATAGGGCTGCACACCGTGAGTCCTTCGGGTAGGGCAGTCCTGAGCCAACGTGCCGCCTAAGGAATGAAAGCAAAGTTTCCTTGCCACAGGAAAGCACACCGGGGCCTGGTGTTTTCTCTATGAAGTTGACGTGAGCTTGAGGGTGAGGCCTACACTACATTGTGGAAAAGCTCGGGGTTACCGGCTGCCTTTCTCCCTCTCTCTGTCCCATACCCGGGGCTCAGCGTTGGGGGAATGCTGAGTGGGAGAGGCTGCCTCGCTGCCGGACTCAGAAGGCTTCTTCCCTTTAGGGCAATTCCGTTTGTGTCTTACCTCGTGGCGGAGGAAGGAGGGCGCCTTGAGCTAGTCTACCACGGAATAGCGAACGACAGAGGATCTGGAGGAGCTGGTTTCTCGGTGGAAGGAGCCAAAACGCCTGCCTTCCTAAGTTCTCTTTCAGAACTGCCAGACACTCTGCCGTCATGGGCCTAAGAACTGGAAATTGTGACGGCCTGGCAACGCTCGGCATCCTAGGAGGCAGTGGAAGTGCGACTCTCAAACTGGACGGAAGAAGCTTCCAAGCATAGTGTTCTTCCATTTACCAAAGAGGACCCAAGTGTCTGAGGCTGGTAGCGTTGTTGCTGGAGCGAACTGGCGTCCCCGTGGGCCTGTCGGTTAATTTCCTGCGTCTGACCCTCTAAGGAAACTCTTCCAGAAAGCCTTTGGGACCCGCTTAGCGAGAACAGCTGCGAAGTGGATGCACAGAACATGAACCTAGATGCCAGCCCTGGGTCCCAATCATCCACCTTTCTCTGGAGGTTACGTAGCCCACGGGGGGATTCAAGCAGGGAGTTTGCCTTAGACAACCGACACATGAAACTGGGATGAGGTGGAGGGCCACTCTCCTTGCCCTCACAACTCCGTGGCCCGGAGAAGTTGTGACGCAGCAGAATTCCACACCCTTCCTCTCTACACGTGTGTACCCCAAAGAGGCGCTGGGCAGTGGGTGTTCTCAGGCCAAGAGCAGTCCTTGTTCGGGGCTGCACCTGCTCTGTGGTTCCAAGGTTCTCTGACTCCGCTCCTTTGGGAGCATTTCAGAGCTTGACGCTATCCCCGGGCTGCCAAAGCAAAGAGGCCTAGCGGCCTTTCACACTGAAGGCATGGGCTTCTTTCCCATTCACAAAGTGTATGTTGCCCCTCCCAGGCTGGAGGCCTGTAAGTTGACACCCTCTGCTCTGCCCCCGGGAAAATGCAAGTGGGTGCACTCGATTGGGGCTGCCTGGTGAAACAACGGGCAGCCGCCAGCAGCCTGAGTACCTTTCCTGAAGTGAGATTCCTAGCTAGGTACACTCGGCCTTCGGAGGCTAGATGGGAGCAAACATGTGAAACTTGTGGGGAACGGCTTTGACCAACGGCCCAAATGCTTGTGCTGGGTGCGAGGGTTAGGCAGGAACTTTCCAACACAGGGTTTTTAACCTTACCATAAGCCGTCCCTTTGGGCTGAAGCAGGCGGGAGGTCTGTGTCCCCGTCTGGCAAGCAGGGCCTCAGGTGAGCCTGCCACCTGACTGCCTGCCCTCCATCCTAGCCGGCTGAGAAAAGATGGCAAGGCTGAGGGAACCCGCTTACAACGAAACGTTTCTCTTCCGACTAGGAGACTGTGCTACCAAACGTCAGCAGCGCCTCTCCCTCAGAGTGCTCTTCTGGTGTAGACTAGGGAGAGCTCCCTGGGTCCCCAGCGTATGAACGGCTCTTCGCCCGGTTGGTGTCATCCGAGAAAGAGCCAGAGGGGCTGATCTCAACCAATAGGGCTGCACACCGTGAGTCCTTCGGGTAGGGCAGTCCTGAGCCAACGTGCCGCCTAAGGAATGAAAGCAAAGTTTCCTTGCCACAGGAAAGCACACCGGGGCCTGGTGTTTTCTCTATGAAGTTGACGTGAGCTTGAGGGTGAGGCCTACACTACATTGTGGAAAAGCTCGGGGTTACCGGCTGCCTTTCTCCCTCTCTCTGTCCCATACCCGGGGCTCAGCGTTGGGGGAATGCTGAGTGGGAGAGGCTGCCTCGCTGCCGGACTCAGAAGGCTTCTTCCCTTTAGGGCAATTCCGTTTGTGTCTTACCTCGTGGCGGAGGAAGGAGGGCGCCTTGAGCTAGTCTACCACGGAATAGCGAACGACAGAGGATCTGGAGGAGCTGGTTTCTCGGTGGAAGGAGCCAAAACGCCTGCCTTCCTAAGTTCTCTTTCAGAACTGCCAGACACTCTGCCGTCATGGGCCTAAGAACTGGAAATTGTGACGGCCTGGCAACGCTCGGCATCCTAGGAGGCAGTGGAAGTGCGACTCTCAAACTGGACGGAAGAAGCTTCCAAGCATAGTGTTCTTCCATTTACCAAAGAGGACCCAAGTGTCTGAGGCTGGTAGCGTTGTTGCTGGAGCGAACTGGCGTCCCCGTGGGCCTGTCGGTTAATTTCCTGCGTCTGACCCTCTAAGGAAACTCTTCCAGAAAGCCTTTGGGACCCGCTTAGCGAGAACAGCTGCGAAGTGGATGCACAGAACATGAACCTAGATGCCAGCCCTGGGTCCCAATCATCCACCTTTCTCTGGAGGTTACGTAGCCCACGGGGGGATTCAAGCAGGGAGTTTGCCTTAGACAACCGACACATGAAACTGGGATGAGGTGGAGGGCCACTCTCCTTGCCCTCACAACTCCGTGGCCCGGAGAAGTTGTGACGCAGCAGAATTCCACACCCTTCCTCTCTACACGTGTGTACCCCAAAGAGGCGCTGGGCAGTGGGTGTTCTCAGGCCAAGAGCAGTCCTTGTTCGGGGCTGCACCTGCTCTGTGGTTCCAAGGTTCTCTGACTCCGCTCCTTTGGGAGCATTTCAGAGCTTGACGCTATCCCCGGGCTGCCAAAGCAAAGAGGCCTAGCGGCCTTTCACACTGAAGGCATGGGCTTCTTTCCCATTCACAAAGTGTATGTTGCCCCTCCCAGGCTGGAGGCCTGTAAGTTGACACCCTCTGCTCTGCCCCCGGGAAAATGCAAGTGGGTGCACTCGATTGGGGCTGCCTGGTGAAACAACGGGCAGCCGCCAGCAGCCTGAGTACCTTTCCTGAAGTGAGATTCCTAGCTAGGTACACTCGGCCTTCGGAGGCTAGATGGGAGCAAACATGTGAAACTTGTGGGGAACGGCTTTGACCAACGGCCCAAATGCTTGTGCTGGGTGCGAGGGTTAGGCAGGAACTTTCCAACACAGGGTTTTTAACCTTACCATAAGCCGTCCCTTTGGGCTGAAGCAGGCGGGAGGTCTGTGTCCCCGTCTGGCAAGCAGGGCCTCAGGTGAGCCTGCCACCTGACTGCCTGCCCTCCATCCTAGCCGGCTGAGAAAAGATGGCAAGGCTGAGGGAACCCGCTTACAACGAAACGTTTCTCTTCCGACTAGGAGACTGTGCTACCAAACGTCAGCAGCGCCTCTCCCTCAGAGTGCTCTTCTGGTGTAGACTAGGGAGAGCTCCCTGGGTCCCCAGCGTATGAACGGCTCTTCGCCCGGTTGGTGTCATCCGAGAAAGAGCCAGAGGGGCTGATCTCAACCAATAGGGCTGCACACCGTGAGTCCTTCGGGTAGGGCAGTCCTGAGCCAACGTGCCGCCTAAGGAATGAAAGCAAAGTTTCCTTGCCACAGGAAAGCACACCGGGGCCTGGTGTTTTCTCTATGAAGTTGACGTGAGCTTGAGGGTGAGGCCTACACTACATTGTGGAAAAGCTCGGGGTTACCGGCTGCCTTTCTCCCTCTCTCTGTCCCATACCCGGGGCTCAGCGTTGGGGGAATGCTGAGTGGGAGAGGCTGCCTCGCTGCCGGACTCAGAAGGCTTCTTCCCTTTAGGGCAATTCCGTTTGTGTCTTACCTCGTGGCGGAGGAAGGAGGGCGCCTTGAGCTAGTCTACCACGGAATAGCGAACGACAGAGGATCTGGAGGAGCTGGTTTCTCGGTGGAAGGAGCCAAAACGCCTGCCTTCCTAAGTTCTCTTTCAGAACTGCCAGACACTCTGCCGTCATGGGCCTAAGAACTGGAAATTGTGACGGCCTGGCAACGCTCGGCATCCTAGGAGGCAGTGGAAGTGCGACTCTCAAACTGGACGGAAGAAGCTTCCAAGCATAGTGTTCTTCCATTTACCAAAGAGGACCCAAGTGTCTGAGGCTGGTAGCGTTGTTGCTGGAGCGAACTGGCGTCCCCGTGGGCCTGTCGGTTAATTTCCTGCGTCTGACCCTCTAAGGAAACTCTTCCAGAAAGCCTTTGGGACCCGCTTAGCGAGAACAGCTGCGAAGTGGATGCACAGAACATGAACCTAGATGCCAGCCCTGGGTCCCAATCATCCACCTTTCTCTGGAGGTTACGTAGCCCACGGGGGGATTCAAGCAGGGAGTTTGCCTTAGACAACCGACACATGAAACTGGGATGAGGTGGAGGGCCACTCTCCTTGCCCTCACAACTCCGTGGCCCGGAGAAGTTGTGACGCAGCAGAATTCCACACCCTTCCTCTCTACACGTGTGTACCCCAAAGAGGCGCTGGGCAGTGGGTGTTCTCAGGCCAAGAGCAGTCCTTGTTCGGGGCTGCACCTGCTCTGTGGTTCCAAGGTTCTCTGACTCCGCTCCTTTGGGAGCATTTCAGAGCTTGACGCTATCCCCGGGCTGCCAAAGCAAAGAGGCCTAGCGGCCTTTCACACTGAAGGCATGGGCTTCTTTCCCATTCACAAAGTGTATGTTGCCCCTCCCAGGCTGGAGGCCTGTAAGTTGACACCCTCTGCTCTGCCCCCGGGAAAATGCAAGTGGGTGCACTCGATTGGGGCTGCCTGGTGAAACAACGGGCAGCCGCCAGCAGCCTGAGTACCTTTCCTGAAGTGAGATTCCTAGCTAGGTACACTCGGCCTTCGGAGGCTAGATGGGAGCAAACATGTGAAACTTGTGGGGAACGGCTTTGACCAACGGCCCAAATGCTTGTGCTGGGTGCGAGGGTTAGGCAGGAACTTTCCAACACAGGGTTTTTAACCTTACCATAAGCCGTCCCTTTGGGCTGAAGCAGGCGGGAGGTCTGTGTCCCCGTCTGGCAAGCAGGGCCTCAGGTGAGCCTGCCACCTGACTGCCTGCCCTCCATCCTAGCCGGCTGAGAAAAGATGGCAAGGCTGAGGGAACCCGCTTACAACGAAACGTTTCTCTTCCGACTAGGAGACTGTGCTACCAAACGTCAGCAGCGCCTCTCCCTCAGAGTGCTCTTCTGGTGTAGACTAGGGAGAGCTCCCTGGGTCCCCAGCGTATGAACGGCTCTTCGCCCGGTTGGTGTCATCCGAGAAAGAGCCAGAGGGGCTGATCTCAACCAATAGGGCTGCACACCGTGAGTCCTTCGGGTAGGGCAGTCCTGAGCCAACGTGCCGCCTAAGGAATGAAAGCAAAGTTTCCTTGCCACAGGAAAGCACACCGGGGCCTGGTGTTTTCTCTATGAAGTTGACGTGAGCTTGAGGGTGAGGCCTACACTACATTGTGGAAAAGCTCGGGGTTACCGGCTGCCTTTCTCCCTCTCTCTGTCCCATACCCGGGGCTCAGCGTTGGGGGAATGCTGAGTGGGAGAGGCTGCCTCGCTGCCGGACTCAGAAGGCTTCTTCCCTTTAGGGCAATTCCGTTTGTGTCTTACCTCGTGGCGGAGGAAGGAGGGCGCCTTGAGCTAGTCTACCACGGAATAGCGAACGACAGAGGATCTGGAGGAGCTGGTTTCTCGGTGGAAGGAGCCAAAACGCCTGCCTTCCTAAGTTCTCTTTCAGAACTGCCAGACACTCTGCCGTCATGGGCCTAAGAACTGGAAATTGTGACGGCCTGGCAACACTCGGCATCCTAGGAGGCAGTGGAAGTGCGACTCTCAAACTGGACGGAAGAAGCTTCCAAGCATAGTGTTCTTCCATTTACCAAAGAGGACCCAAGTGTCTGAGGCTGGTAGCGTTGTTGCTGGAGCGAACTGGCGTCCCCGTGGGCCTGTCGGTTAATTTCCTGCGTCTGACCCTCTAAGGAAACTCTTCCAGAAAGCCTTTGGGACCCGCTTAGCGAGAACAGCTGCGAAGTGGATGCACAGAACATGAACCTAGATGCCAGCCCTGGGTCCCAATCATCCACCTTTCTCTGGAGGTTACGTAGCCCACGGGGGGATTCAAGCAGGGAGTTTGCCTTAGACAACCGACACATGAAACTGGGATGAGGTGGAGGGCCACTCTCCTTGCCCTCACAACTCCGTGGCCCGGAGAAGTTGTGACGCAGCAGAATTCCACACCCTTCCTCTCTACACGTGTGTACCCCAAAGAGGCGCTGGGCAGTGGGTGTTCTCAGGCCAAGAGCAGTCCTTGTTCGGGGCTGCACCTGCTCTGTGGTTCCAAGGTTCTCTGACTCCGCTCCTTTGGGAGCATTTCAGAGCTTGACGCTATCCCCGGGCTGCCAAAGCAAAGAGGCCTAGCGGCCTTTCACACTGAAGGCATGGGCTTCTTTCCCATTCACAAAGTGTATGTTGCCCCTCCCAGGCTGGAGGCCTGTAAGTTGACACCCTCTGCTCTGCCCCCGGGAAAATGCAAGTGGGTGCACTCGATTGGGGCTGCCTGGTGAAACAACGGGCAGCCGCCAGCAGCCTGAGTACCTTTCCTGAAGTGAGATTCCTAGCTAGGTACACTCGGCCTTCGGAGGCTAGATGGGAGCAAACATGTGAAACTTGTGGGGAACGGCTTTGACCAACGGCCCAAATGCTTGTGCTGGGTGCGAGGGTTAGGCAGGAACTTTCCAACACAGGGTTTTTAACCTTACCATAAGCCGTCCCTTTGGGCTGAAGCAGGCGGGAGGTCTGTGTCCCCGTCTGGCAAGCAGGGCCTCAGGTGAGCCTGCCACCTGACTGCCTGCCCTCCATCCTAGCCGGCTGAGAAAAGATGGCAAGGCTGAGGGAACCCGCTTACAACGAAACGTTTCTCTTCCGACTAGGAGACTGTGCTACCAAACGTCAGCAGCGCCTCTCCCTCAGAGTGCTCTTCTGGTGTAGACTAGGGAGAGCTCCCTGGGTCCCCAGCGTATGAACGGCTCTTCGCCCGGTTGGTGTCATCCGAGAAAGAGCCAGAGGGGCTGATCTCAACCAATAGGGCTGCACACCGTGAGTCCTTCGGGTAGGGCAGTCCTGAGCCAACGTGCCGCCTAAGGAATGAAAGCAAAGTTTCCTTGCCACAGGAAAGCACACCGGGGCCTGGTGTTTTCTCTATGAAGTTGACGTGAGCTTGAGGGTGAGGCCTACACTACATTGTGGAAAAGCTCGGGGTTACCGGCTGCCTTTCTCCCTCTCTCTGTCCCATACCCGGGGCTCAGCGTTGGGGGAATGCTGAGTGGGAGAGGCTGCCTCGCTGCCGGACTCAGAAGGCTTCTTCCCTTTAGGGCAATTCCGTTTGTGTCTTACCTCGTGGCGGAGGAAGGAGGGCGCCTTGAGCTAGTCTACCACGGAATAGCGAACGACAGAGGATCTGGAGGAGCTGGTTTCTCGGTGGAAGGAGCCAAAACGCCTGCCTTCCTAAGTTCTCTTTCAGAACTGCCAGACACTCTGCCGTCATGGGCCTAAGAACTGGAAATTGTGACGGCCTGGCAACGCTCGGCATCCTAGGAGGCAGTGGAAGTGCGACTCTCAAACTGGACGGAAGAAGCTTCCAAGCATAGTGTTCTTCCATTTACCAAAGAGGACCCAAGTGTCTGAGGCTGGTAGCGTTGTTGCTGGAGCGAACTGGCGTCCCCGTGGGCCTGTCGGTTAATTTCCTGCGTCTGACCCTCTAAGGAAACTCTTCCAGAAAGCCTTTGGGACCCGCTTAGCGAGAACAGCTGCGAAGTGGATGCACAGAACATGAACCTAGATGCCAGCCCTGGGTCCCAATCATCCACCTTTCTCTGGAGGTTACGTAGCCCACGGGGGGATTCAAGCAGGGAGTTTGCCTTAGACAACCGACACATGAAACTGGGATGAGGTGGAGGGCCACTCTCCTTGCCCTCACAACTCCGTGGCCCGGAGAAGTTGTGACGCAGCAGAATTCCACACCCTTCCTCTCTACACGTGTGTACCCCAAAGAGGCGCTGGGCAGTGGGTGTTCTCAGGCCAAGAGCAGTCCTTGTTCGGGGCTGCACCTGCTCTGTGGTTCCAAGGTTCTCTGACTCCGCTCCTTTGGGAGCATTTCAGAGCTTGACGCTATCCCCGGGCTGCCAAAGCAAAGAGGCCTAGCGGCCTTTCACACTGAAGGCATGGGCTTCTTTCCCATTCACAAAGTGTATGTTGCCCCTCCCAGGCTGGAGGCCTGTAAGTTGACACCCTCTGCTCTGCCCCCGGGAAAATGCAAGTGGGTGCACTCGATTGGGGCTGCCTGGTGAAACAACGGGCAGCCGCCAGCAGCCTGAGTACCTTTCCTGAAGTGAGATTCCTAGCTAGGTACACTCGGCCTTCGGAGGCTAGATGGGAGCAAACATGTGAAACTTGTGGGGAACGGCTTTGACCAACGGCCCAAATGCTTGTGCTGGGTGCGAGGGTTAGGCAGGAACTTTCCAACACAGGGTTTTTAACCTTACCATAAGCCGTCCCTTTGGGCTGAAGCAGGCGGGAGGTCTGTGTCCCCGTCTGGCAAGCAGGGCCTCAGGTGAGCCTGCCACCTGACTGCCTGCCCTCCATCCTAGCCGGCTGAGAAAAGATGGCAAGGCTGAGGGAACCCGCTTACAACGAAACGTTTCTCTTCCGACTAGGAGACTGTGCTACCAAACGTCAGCAGCGCCTCTCCCTCAGAGTGCTCTTCTGGTGTAGACTAGGGAGAGCTCCCTGGGTCCCCAGCGTATGAACGGCTCTTCGCCCGGTTGGTGTCATCCGAGAAAGAGCCAGAGGGGCTGATCTCAACCAATAGGGCTGCACACCGTGAGTCCTTCGGGTAGGGCAGTCCTGAGCCAACGTGCCGCCTAAGGAATGAAAGCAAAGTTTCCTTGCCACAGGAAAGCACACCGGGGCCTGGTGTTTTCTCTATGAAGTTGACGTGAGCTTGAGGGTGAGGCCTACACTACATTGTGGAAAAGCTCGGGGTTACCGGCTGCCTTTCTCCCTCTCTCTGTCCCATACCCGGGGCTCAGCGTTGGGGGAATGCTGAGTGGGAGAGGCTGCCTCGCTGCCGGACTCAGAAGGCTTCTTCCCTTTAGGGCAATTCCGTTTGTGTCTTACCTCGTGGCGGAGGAAGGAGGGCGCCTTGAGCTAGTCTACCACGGAATAGCGAACGACAGAGGATCTGGAGGAGCTGGTTTCTCGGTGGAAGGAGCCAAAACGCCTGCCTTCCTAAGTTCTCTTTCAGAACTGCCAGACACTCTGCCGTCATGGGCCTAAGAACTGGAAATTGTGACGGCCTGGCAACGCTCGGCATCCTAGGAGGCAGTGGAAGTGCGACTCTCAAACTGGACGGAAGAAGCTTCCAAGCATAGTGTTCTTCCATTTACCAAAGAGGACCCAAGTGTCTGAGGCTGGTAGCGTTGTTGCTGGAGCGAACTGGCGTCCCCGTGGGCCTGTCGGTTAATTTCCTGCGTCTGACCCTCTAAGGAAACTCTTCCCGAAAGCCTTTGGGACCCGCTTAGCGAGAACAGCTGCGAAGTGGATGCACAGAACATGAACCTAGATGCCAGCCCTGGGTCCCAATCATCCACCTTTCTCTGGAGGTTACGTAGCCCACGGGGGGATTCAAGCAGGGAGTTTGCCTTAGACAACCGACACATGAAACTGGGATGAGGTGGAGGGCCACTCTCCTTGCCCTCACAACTCCGTGGCCCGGAGAAGTTGTGACGCAGCAGAATTCCACACCCTTCCTCTCTACACGTGTGTACCCCAAAGAGGCGCTGGGCAGTGGGTGTTCTCAGGCCAAGAGCAGTCCTTGTTCGGGGCTGCACCTGCTCTGTGGTTCCAAGGTTCTCTGACTCCGCTCCTTTGGGAGCATTTCAGAGCTTGACGCTATCCCCGGGCTGCCAAAGCAAAGAGGCCTAGCGGCCTTTCACACTGAAGGCATGGGCTTCTTTCCCATTCACAAAGTGTATGTTGCCCCTCCCAGGCTGGAGGCCTGTAAGTTGACACCCTCTGCTCTGCCCCCGGGAAAATGCAAGTGGGTGCACTCGATTGGGGCTGCCTGGTGAAACAACGGGCAGCCGCCAGCAGCCTGAGTACCTTTCCTGAAGTGAGATTCCTAGCTAGGTACACTCGGCCTTCGGAGGCTAGATGGGAGCAAACATGTGAAACTTGTGGGGAACGGCTTTGACCAACGGCCCAAATGCTTGTGCTGGGTGCGAGGGTTAGGCAGGAACTTTCCAACACAGGGTTTTTAACCTTACCATAAGCCGTCCCTTTGGGCTGAAGCAGGCGGGAGGTCTGTGTCCCCGTCTGGCAAGCAGGGCCTCAGGTGAGCCTGCCACCTGACTGCCTGCCCTCCATCCTAGCCGGCTGAGAAAAGATGGCAAGGCTGAGGGAACCCGCTTACAACGAAACGTTTCTCTTCCGACTAGGAGACTGTGCTACCAAACGTCAGCAGCGCCTCTCCCTCAGAGTGCTCTTCTGGTGTAGACTAGGGAGAGCTCCCTGGGTCCCCAGCGTATGAACGGCTCTTCGCCCGGTTGGTGTCATCCGAGAAAGAGCCAGAGGGGCTGATCTCAACCAATAGGGCTGCACACCGTGAGTCCTTCGGGTAGGGCAGTCCTGAGCCAACGTGCCGCCTAAGGAATGAAAGCAAAGTTTCCTTGCCACAGGAAAGCACACCGGGGCCTGGTGTTTTCTCTATGAAGTTGACGTGAGCTTGAGGGTGAGGCCTACACTACATTGTGGAAAAGCTCGGGGTTACCGGCTGCCTTTCTCCCTCTCTCTGTCCCATACCCGGGGCTCAGCGTTGGGGGAATGCTGAGTGGGAGAGGCTGCCTCGCTGCCGGACTCAGAAGGCTTCTTCCCTTTAGGGCAATTCCGTTTGTGTCTTACCTCGTGGCGGAGGAAGGAGGGCGCCTTGAGCTAGTCTACCACGGAATAGCGAACGACAGAGGATCTGGAGGAGCTGGTTTCTCGGTGGAAGGAGCCAAAACGCCTGCCTTCCTAAGTTCTCTTTCAGAACTGCCAGACACTCTGCCGTCATGGGCCTAAGAACTGGAAATTGTGACGGCCTGGCAACGCTCGGCATCCTAGGAGGCAGTGGAAGTGCGACTCTCAAACTGGACGGAAGAAGCTTCCAAGCATAGTGTTCTTCCATTTACCAAAGAGGACCCAAGTGTCTGAGGCTGGTAGCGTTGTTGCTGGAGCGAACTGGCGTCCCCGTGGGCCTGTCGGTTAATTTCCTGCGTCTGACCCTCTAAGGAAACTCTTCCAGAAAGCCTTTGGGACCCGCTTAGCGAGAACAGCTGCGAAGTGGATGCACAGAACATGAACCTAGATGCCAGCCCTGGGTCCCAATCATCCACCTTTCTCTGGAGGTTACGTAGCCCACGGGGGGATTCAAGCAGGGAGTTTGCCTTAGACAACCGACACATGAAACTGGGATGAGGTGGAGGGCCACTCTCCTTGCCCTCACAACTCCGTGGCCCGGAGAAGTTGTGACGCAGCAGAATTCCACACCCTTCCTCTCTACACGTGTGTACCCCAAAGAGGCGCTGGGCAGTGGGTGTTCTCAGGCCAAGAGCAGTCCTTGTTCGGGGCTGCACCTGCTCTGTGGTTCCAAGGTTCTCTGACTCCGCTCCTTTGGGAGCATTTCAGAGCTTGACGCTATCCCCGGGCTGCCAAAGCAAAGAGGCCTAGCGGCCTTTCACACTGAAGGCATGGGCTTCTTTCCCATTCACAAAGTGTATGTTGCCCCTCCCAGGCTGGAGGCCTGTAAGTTGACACCCTCTGCTCTGCCCCCGGGAAAATGCAAGTGGGTGCACTCGATTGGGGCTGCCTGGTGAAACAACGGGCAGCCGCCAGCAGCCTGAGTACCTTTCCTGAAGTGAGATTCCTAGCTAGGTACACTCGGCCTTCGGAGGCTAGATGGGAGCAAACATGTGAAACTTGTGGGGAACGGCTTTGACCAACGGCCCAAATGCTTGTGCTGGGTGCGAGGGTTAGGCAGGAACTTTCCAACACAGGGTTTTTAACCTTACCATAAGCCGTCCCTTTGGGCTGAAGCAGGCGGGAGGTCTGTGTCCCCGTCTGGCAAGCAGGGCCTCAGGTGAGCCTGCCACCTGACTGCCTGCCCTCCATCCTAGCCGGCTGAGAAAAGATGGCAAGGCTGAGGGAACCCGCTTACAACGAAACGTTTCTCTTCCGACTAGGAGACTGTGCTACCAAACGTCAGCAGCGCCTCTCCCTCAGAGTGCTCTTCTGGTGTAGACTAGGGAGAGCTCCCTGGGTCCCCAGCGTATGAACGGCTCTTCGCCCGGTTGGTGTCATCCGAGAAAGAGCCAGAGGGGCTGATCTCAACCAATAGGGCTGCACACCGTGAGTCCTTCGGGTAGGGCAGTCCTGAGCCAACGTGCCGCCTAAGGAATGAAAGCAAAGTTTCCTTGCCACAGGAAAGCACACCGGGGCCTGGTGTTTTCTCTATGAAGTTGACGTGAGCTTGAGGGTGAGGCCTACACTACATTGTGGAAAAGCTCGGGGTTACCGGCTGCCTTTCTCCCTCTCTCTGTCCCATACCCGGGGCTCAGCGTTGGGGGAATGCTGAGTGGGAGAGGCTGCCTCGCTGCCGGACTCAGAAGGCTTCTTCCCTTTAGGGCAATTCCGTTTGTGTCTTACCTCGTGGCGGAGGAAGGAGGGCGCCTTGAGCTAGTCTACCACGGAATAGCGAACGACAGAGGATCTGGAGGAGCTGGTTTCTCGGTGGAAGGAGCCAAAACGCCTGCCTTCCTAAGTTCTCTTTCAGAACTGCCAGACACTCTGCCGTCATGGGCCTAAGAACTGGAAATTGTGACGGCCTGGCAACGCTCGGCATCCTAGGAGGCAGTGGAAGTGCGACTCTCAAACTGGACGGAAGAAGCTTCCAAGCATAGTGTTCTTCCATTTACCAAAGAGGACCCAAGTGTCTGAGGCTGGTAGCGTTGTTGCTGGAGCGAACTGGCGTCCCCGTGGGCCTGTCGGTTAATTTCCTGCGTCTGACCCTCTAAGGAAACTCTTCCAGAAAGCCTTTGGGACCCGCTTAGCGAGAACAGCTGCGAAGTGGATGCACAGAACATGAACCTAGATGCCAGCCCTGGGTCCCAATCATCCACCTTTCTCTGGAGGTTACGTAGCCCACGGGGGGATTCAAGCAGGGAGTTTGCCTTAGACAACCGACACATGAAACTGGGATGAGGTGGAGGGCCACTCTCCTTGCCCTCACAACTCCGTGGCCCGGAGAAGTTGTGACGCAGCAGAATTCCACACCCTTCCTCTCTACACGTGTGTACCCCAAAGAGGCGCTGGGCAGTGGGTGTTCTCAGGCCAAGAGCAGTCCTTGTTCGGGGCTGCACCTGCTCTGTGGTTCCAAGGTTCTCTGACTCCGCTCCTTTGGGAGCATTTCAGAGCTTGACGCTATCCCCGGGCTGCCAAAGCAAAGAGGCCTAGCGGCCTTTCACACTGAAGGCATGGGCTTCTTTCCCATTCACAAAGTGTATGTTGCCCCTCCCAGGCTGGAGGCCTGTAAGTTGACACCCTCTGCTCTGCCCCCGGGAAAATGCAAGTGGGTGCACTCGATTGGGGCTGCCTGGTGAAACAACGGGCAGCCGCCAGCAGCCTGAGTACCTTTCCTGAAGTGAGATTCCTAGCTAGGTACACTCGGCCTTCGGAGGCTAGATGGGAGCAAACATGTGAAACTTGTGGGGAACGTCTTTGACCAACGGCCCAAATGCTTGTGCTGGGTGCGAGGGTTAGGCAGGAACTTTCCAACACAGGGTTTTTAACCTTACCATAAGCCGTCCCTTTGGGCTGAAGCAGGCGGGAGGTCTGTGTCCCCGTCTGGCAAGCAGGGCCTCAGGTGAGCCTGCCACCTGACTGCCTGCCCTCCATCCTAGCCGGCTGAGAAAAGATGGCAAGGCTGAGGGAACCCGCTTACAACGAAACGTTTCTCTTCCGACTAGGAGACTGTGCTACCAAACGTCAGCAGCGCCTCTCCCTCAGAGTGCTCTTCTGGTGTAGACTAGGGAGAGCTCCCTGGGTCCCCAGCGTATGAACGGCTCTTCGCCCGGTTGGTGTCATCCGAGAAAGAGCCAGAGGGGCTGATCTCAACCAATAGGGCTGCACACCGTGAGTCCTTCGGGTAGGGCAGTCCTGAGCCAACGTGCCGCCTAAGGAATGAAAGCAAAGTTTCCTTGCCACAGGAAAGCACACCGGGGCCTGGTGTTTTCTCTATGAAGTTGACGTGAGCTTGAGGGTGAGGCCTACACTACATTGTGGAAAAGCTCGGGGTTACCGGCTGCCTTTCTCCCTCTCTCTGTCCCATACCCGGGGCTCAGCGTTGGGGGAATGCTGAGTGGGAGAGGCTGCCTCGCTGCCGGACTCAGAAGGCTTCTTCCCTTTAGGGCAATTCCGTTTGTGTCTTACCTCGTGGCGGAGGAAGGAGGGCGCCTTGAGCTAGTCTACCACGGAATAGCGAACGACAGAGGATCTGGAGGAGCTGGTTTCTCGGTGGAAGGAGCCAAAACGCCTGCCTTCCTAAGTTCTCTTTCAGAACTGCCAGACACTCTGCCGTCATGGGCCTAAGAACTGGAAATTGTGACGGCCTGGCAACGCTCGGCATCCTAGGAGGCAGTGGAAGTGCGACTCTCAAACTGGACGGAAGAAGCTTCCAAGCATAGTGTTCTTCCATTTACCAAAGAGGACCCAAGTGTCTGAGGCTGGTAGCGTTGTTGCTGGAGCGAACTGGCGTCCCCGTGGGCCTGTCGGTTAATTTCCTGCGTCTGACCCTCTAAGGAAACTCTTCCAGAAAGCCTTTGGGACCCGCTTAGCGAGAACAGCTGCGAAGTGGATGCACAGAACATGAACCTAGATGCCAGCCCTGGGTCCCAATCATCCACCTTTCTCTGGAGGTTACGTAGCCCACGGGGGGATTCAAGCAGGGAGTTTGCCTTAGACAACCGACACATGAAACTGGGATGAGGTGGAGGGCCACTCTCCTTGCCCTCACAACTCCGTGGCCCGGAGAAGTTGTGACGCAGCAGAATTCCACACCCTTCCTCTCTACACGTGTGTACCCCAAAGAGGCGCTGGGCAGTGGGTGTTCTCAGGCCAAGAGCAGTCCTTGTTCGGGGCTGCACCTGCTCTGTGGTTCCAAGGTTCTCTGACTCCGCTCCTTTGGGAGCATTTCAGAGCTTGACGCTATCCCCGGGCTGCCAAAGCAAAGAGGCCTAGCGGCCTTTCACACTGAAGGCATGGGCTTCTTTCCCATTCACAAAGTGTATGTTGCCCCTCCCAGGCTGGAGGCCTGTAAGTTGACACCCTCTGCTCTGCCCCCGGGAAAATGCAAGTGGGTGCACTCGATTGGGGCTGCCTGGTGAAACAACGGGCAGCCGCCAGCAGCCTGAGTACCTTTCCTGAAGTGAGATTCCTAGCTAGGTACACTCGGCCTTCGGAGGCTAGATGGGAGCAAACATGTGAAACTTGTGGGGAACGGCTTTGACCAACGGCCCAAATGCTTGTGCTGGGTGCGAGGGTTAGGCAGGAACTTTCCAACACAGGGTTTTTAACCTTACCATAAGCCGTCCCTTTGGGCTGAAGCAGGCGGGAGGTCTGTGTCCCCGTCTGGCAAGCAGGGCCTCAGGTGAGCCTGCCACCTGACTGCCTGCCCTCCATCCTAGCCGGCTGAGAAAAGATGGCAAGGCTGAGGGAACCCGCTTACAACGAAACGTTTCTCTTCCGACTAGGAGACTGTGCTACCAAACGTCAGCAGCGCCTCTCCCTCAGAGTGCTCTTCTGGTGTAGACTAGGGAGAGCTCCCTGGGTCCCCAGCGTATGAACGGCTCTTCGCCCGGTTGGTGTCATCCGAGAAAGAGCCAGAGGGGCTGATCTCAACCAATAGGGCTGCACACCGTGAGTCCTTCGGGTAGGGCAGTCCTGAGCCAACGTGCCGCCTAAGGAATGAAAGCAAAGTTTCCTTGCCACAGGAAAGCACACCGGGGCCTGGTGTTTTCTCTATGAAGTTGACGTGAGCTTGAGGGTGAGGCCTACACTACATTGTGGAAAAGCTCGGGGTTACCGGCTGCCTTTCTCCCTCTCTCTGTCCCATACCCGGGGCTCAGCGTTGGGGGAATGCTGAGTGGGAGAGGCTGCCTCGCTGCCGGACTCAGAAGGCTTCTTCCCTTTAGGGCAATTCCGTTTGTGTCTTACCTCGTGGCGGAGGAAGGAGGGCGCCTTGAGCTAGTCTACCACGGAATAGCGAACGACAGAGGATCTGGAGGAGCTGGTTTCTCGGTGGAAGGAGCCAAAACGCCTGCCTTCCTAAGTTCTCTTTCAGAACTGCCAGACACTCTGCCGTCATGGGCCTAAGAACTGGAAATTGTGACGGCCTGGCAACGCTCGGCATCCTAGGAGGCAGTGGAAGTGCGACTCTCGAACTGGACGGAAGAAGCTTCCAAGCATAGTGTTCTTCCATTTACCAAAGAGGACCCAAGTGTCTGAGGCTGGTAGCGTTGTTGCTGGAGCGAACTGGCGTCCCCGTGGGCCTGTCGGTTAATTTCCTGCGTCTGACCCTCTAAGGAAACTCTTCCAGAAAGCCTTTGGGACCCGCTTAGCGAGAACAGCTGCGAAGTGGATGCACAGAACATGAACCTAGATGCCAGCCCTGGGTCCCAATCATCCACCTTTCTCTGGAGGTTACGTAGCCCACGGGGGGATTCAAGCAGGGAGTTTGCCTTAGACAACCGACACATGAAACTGGGATGAGGTGGAGGGCCACTCTCCTTGCCCTCACAACTCCGTGGCCCGGAGAAGTTGTGACGCAGCAGAATTCCACACCCTTCCTCTCTACACGTGTGTACCCCAAAGAGGCGCTGGGCAGTGGGTGTTCTCAGGCCAAGAGCAGTCCTTGTTCGGGGCTGCACCTGCTCTGTGGTTCCAAGGTTCTCTGACTCCGCTCCTTTGGGAGCATTTCAGAGCTTGACGCTATCCCCGGGCTGCCAAAGCAAAGAGGCCTAGCGGCCTTTCACACTGAAGGCATGGGCTTCTTTCCCATTCACAAAGTGTATGTTGCCCCTCCCAGGCTGGAGGCCTGTAAGTTGACACCCTCTGCTCTGCCCCCGGGAAAATGCAAGTGGGTGCACTCGATTGGGGCTGCCTGGTGAAACAACGGGCAGCCGCCAGCAGCCTGAGTACCTTTCCTGAAGTGAGATTCCTAGCTAGGTACACTCGGCCTTCGGAGGCTAGATGGGAGCAAACATGTGAAACTTGTGGGGAACGGCTTTGACCAACGGCCCAAATGCTTGTGCTGGGTGCGAGGGTTAGGCAGGAACTTTCCAACACAGGGTTTTTAACCTTACCATAAGCCGTCCCTTTGGGCTGAAGCAGGCGGGAGGTCTGTGTCCCCGTCTGGCAAGCAGGGCCTCAGGTGAGCCTGCCACCTGACTGCCTGCCCTCCATCCTAGCCGGCTGAGAAAAGATGGCAAGGCTGAGGGAACCCGCTTACAACGAAACGTTTCTCTTCCGACTAGGAGACTGTGCTACCAAACGTCAGCAGCGCCTCTCCCTCAGAGTGCTCTTCTGGTGTAGACTAGGGAGAGCTCCCTGGGTCCCCAGCGTATGAACGGCTCTTCGCCCGGTTGGTGTCATCCGAGAAAGAGCCAGAGGGGCTGATCTCAACCAATAGGGCTGCACACCGTGAGTCCTTCGGGTAGGGCAGTCCTGAGCCAACGTGCCGCCTAAGGAATGAAAGCAAAGTTTCCTTGCCACAGGAAAGCACACCGGGGCCTGGTGTTTTCTCTATGAAGTTGACGTGAGCTTGAGGGTGAGGCCTACACTACATTGTGGAAAAGCTCGGGGTTACCGGCTGCCTTTCTCCCTCTCTCTGTCCCATACCCGGGGCTCAGCGTTGGGGGAATGCTGAGTGGGAGAGGCTGCCTCGCTGCCGGACTCAGAAGGCTTCTTCCCTTTAGGGCAATTCCGTTTGTGTCTTACCTCGTGGCGGAGGAAGGAGGGCGCCTTGAGCTAGTCTACCACGGAATAGCGAACGACAGAGGATCTGGAGGAGCTGGTTTCTCGGTGGAAGGAGCCAAAACGCCTGCCTTCCTAAGTTCTCTTTCAGAACTGCCAGACACTCTGCCGTCATGGGCCTAAGAACTGGAAATTGTGACGGCCTGGCAACGCTCGGCATCCTAGGAGGCAGTGGAAGTGCGACTCTCAAACTGGACGGAAGAAGCTTCCAAGCATAGTGTTCTTCCATTTACCAAAGAGGACCCAAGTGTCTGAGGCTGGTAGCGTTGTTGCTGGAGCGAACTGGCGTCCCCGTGGGCCTGTCGGTTAATTTCCTGCGTCTGACCCTCTAAGGAAACTCTTCCAGAAAGCCTTTGGGACCCGCTTAGCGAGAACAGCTGCGAAGTGGATGCACAGAACATGAACCTAGATGCCAGCCCTGGGTCCCAATCATCCACCTTTCTCTGGAGGTTACGTAGCCCACGGGGGGATTCAAGCAGGGAGTTTGCCTTAGACAACCGACACATGAAACTGGGATGAGGTGGAGGGCCACTCTCCTTGCCCTCACAACTCCGTGGCCCGGAGAAGTTGTGACGCAGCAGAATTCCACACCCTTCCTCTCTACACGTGTGTACCCCAAAGAGGCGCTGGGCAGTGGGTGTTCTCAGGCCAAGAGCAGTCCTTGTTCGGGGCTGCACCTGCTCTGTGGTTCCAAGGTTCTCTGACTCCGCTCCTTTGGGAGCATTTCAGAGCTTGACGCTATCCCCGGGCTGCCAAAGCAAAGAGGCCTAGCGGCCTTTCACACTGAAGGCATGGGCTTCTTTCCCATTCACAAAGTGTATGTTGCCCCTCCCAGGCTGGAGGCCTGTAAGTTGACACCCTCTGCTCTGCCCCCGGGAAAATGCAAGTGGGTGCACTCGATTGGGGCTGCCTGGTGAAACAACGGGCAGCCGCCAGCAGCCTGAGTACCTTTCCTGAAGTGAGATTCCTAGCTAGGTACACTCGGCCTTCGGAGGCTAGATGGGAGCAAACATGTGAAACTTGTGGGGAACGGCTTTGACCAACGGCCCAAATGCTTGTGCTGGGTGCGAGGGTTAGGCAGGAACTTTCCAACACAGGGTTTTTAACCTTACCATAAGCCGTCCCTTTGGGCTGAAGCAGGCGGGAGGTCTGTGTCCCCGTCTGGCAAGCAGGGCCTCAGGTGAGCCTGCCACCTGACTGCCTGCCCTCCATCCTAGCCGGCTGAGAAAAGATGGCAAGGCTGAGGGAACCCGCTTACAACGAAACGTTTCTCTTCCGACTAGGAGACTGTGCTACCAAACGTCAGCAGCGCCTCTCCCTCAGAGTGCTCTTCTGGTGTAGACTAGGGAGAGCTCCCTGGGTCCCCAGCGTATGAACGGCTCTTCGCCCGGTTGGTGTCATCCGAGAAAGAGCCAGAGGGGCTGATCTCAACCAATAGGGCTGCACACCGTGAGTCCTTCGGGTAGGGCAGTCCTGAGCCAACGTGCCGCCTAAGGAATGAAAGCAAAGTTTCCTTGCCACAGGAAAGCACACCGGGGCCTGGTGTTTTCTCTATGAAGTTGACGTGAGCTTGAGGGTGAGGCCTACACTACATTGTGGAAAAGCTCGGGGTTACCGGCTGCCTTTCTCCCTCTCTCTGTCCCATACCCGGGGCTCAGCGTTGGGGGAATGCTGAGTGGGAGAGGCTGCCTCGCTGCCGGACTCAGAAGGCTTCTTCCCTTTAGGGCAATTCCGTTTGTGTCTTACCTCGTGGCGGAGGAAGGAGGGCGCCTTGAGCTAGTCTACCACGGAATAGCGAACGACAGAGGATCTGGAGGAGCTGGTTTCTCGGTGGAAGGAGCCAAAACGCCTGCCTTCCTAAGTTCTCTTTCAGAACTGCCAGACACTCTGCCGTCATGGGCCTAAGAACTGGAAATTGTGACGGCCTGGCAACGCTCGGCATCCTAGGAGGCAGTGGAAGTGCGACTCTCAAACTGGACGGAAGAAGCTTCCAAGCATAGTGTTCTTCCATTTACCAAAGAGGACCCAAGTGTCTGAGGCTGGTAGCGTTGTTGCTGGAGCGAACTGGCGTCCCCGTGGGCCTGTCGGTTAATTTCCTGCGTCTGACCCTCTAAGGAAACTCTTCCAGAAAGCCTTTGGGACCCGCTTAGCGAGAACAGCTGCGAAGTGGATGCACAGAACATGAACCTAGATGCCAGCCCTGGGTCCCAATCATCCACCTTTCTCTGGAGGTTACGTAGCCCACGGGGGGATTCAAGCAGGGAGTTTGCCTTAGACAACCGACACATGAAACTGGGATGAGGTGGAGGGCCACTCTCCTTGCCCTCACAACTCCGTGGCCCGGAGAAGTTGTGACGCAGCAGAATTCCACACCCTTCCTCTCTACACGTGTGTACCCCAAAGAGGCGCTGGGCAGTGGGTGTTCTCAGGCCAAGAGCAGTCCTTGTTCGGGGCTGCACCTGCTCTGTGGTTCCAAGGTTCTCTGACTCCGCTCCTTTGGGAGCATTTCAGAGCTTGACGCTATCCCCGGGCTGCCAAAGCAAAGAGGCCTAGCGGCCTTTCACACTGAAGGCATGGGCTTCTTTCCCATTCACAAAGTGTATGTTGCCCCTCCCAGGCTGGAGGCCTGTAAGTTGACACCCTCTGCTCTGCCCCCGGGAAAATGCAAGTGGGTGCACTCGATTGGGGCTGCCTGGTGAAACAACGGGCAGCCGCCAGCAGCCTGAGTACCTTTCCTGAAGTGAGATTCCTAGCTAGGTACACTCGGCCTTCGGAGGCTAGATGGGAGCAAACATGTGAAACTTGTGGGGAACGGCTTTGACCAACGGCCCAAATGCTTGTGCTGGGTGCGAGGGTTAGGCAGGAACTTTCCAACACAGGGTTTTTAACCTTACCATAAGCCGTCCCTTTGGGCTGAAGCAGGCGGGAGGTCTGTGTCCCCGTCTGGCAAGCAGGGCCTCAGGTGAGCCTGCCACCTGACTGCCTGCCCTCCATCCTAGCCGGCTGAGAAAAGATGGCAAGGCTGAGGGAACCCGCTTACAACGAAACGTTTCTCTTCCGACTAGGAGACTGTGCTACCAAACGTCAGCAGCGCCTCTCCCTCAGAGTGCTCTTCTGGTGTAGACTAGGGAGAGCTCCCTGGGTCCCCAGCGTATGAACGGCTCTTCGCCCGGTTGGTGTCATCCGAGAAAGAGCCAGAGGGGCTGATCTCAACCAATAGGGCTGCACACCGTGAGTCCTTCGGGTAGGGCAGTCCTGAGCCAACGTGCCGCCTAAGGAATGAAAGCAAAGTTTCCTTGCCACAGGAAAGCACACCGGGGCCTGGTGTTTTCTCTATGAAGTTGACGTGAGCTTGAGGGTGAGGCCTACACTACATTGTGGAAAAGCTCGGGGTTACCGGCTGCCTTTCTCCCTCTCTCTGTCCCATACCCGGGGCTCAGCGTTGGGGGAATGCTGAGTGGGAGAGGCTGCCTCGCTGCCGGACTCAGAAGGCTTCTTCCCTTTAGGGCAATTCCGTTTGTGTCTTACCTCGTGGCGGAGGAAGGAGGGCGCCTTGAGCTAGTCTACCACGGAATAGCGAACGACAGAGGATCTGGAGGAGCTGGTTTCTCGGTGGAAGGAGCCAAAACGCCTGCCTTCCTAAGTTCTCTTTCAGAACTGCCAGACACTCTGCCGTCATGGGCCTAAGAACTGGAAATTGTGACGGCCTGGCAACGCTCGGCATCCTAGGAGGCAGTGGAAGTGCGACTCTCAAACTGGACGGAAGAAGCTTCCAAGCATAGTGTTCTTCCATTTACCAAAGAGGACCCAAGTGTCTGAGGCTGGTAGCGTTGTTGCTGGAGCGAACTGGCGTCCCCGTGGGCCTGTCGGTTAATTTCCTGCGTCTGACCCTCTAAGGAAACTCTTCCAGAAAGCCTTTGGGACCCGCTTAGCGAGAACAGCTGCGAAGTGGATGCACAGAACATGAACCTAGATGCCAGCCCTGGGTCCCAATCATCCACCTTTCTCTGGAGGTTACGTAGCCCACGGGGGGATTCAAGCAGGGAGTTTGCCTTAGACAACCGACACATGAAACTGGGATGAGGTGGAGGGCCACTCTCCTTGCCCTCACAACTCCGTGGCCCGGAGAAGTTGTGACGCAGCAGAATTCCACACCCTTCCTCTCTACACGTGTGTACCCCAAAGAGGCGCTGGGCAGTGGGTGTTCTCAGGCCAAGAGCAGTCCTTGTTCGGGGCTGCACCTGCTCTGTGGTTCCAAGGTTCTCTGACTCCGCTCCTTTGGGAGCATTTCAGAGCTTGACGCTATCCCCGGGCTGCCAAAGCAAAGAGGCCTAGCGGCCTTTCACACTGAAGGCATGGGCTTCTTTCCCATTCACAAAGTGTATGTTGCCCCTCCCAGGCTGGAGGCCTGTAAGTTGACACCCTCTGCTCTGCCCCCGGGAAAATGCAAGTGGGTGCACTCGATTGGGGCTGCCTGGTGAAACAACGGGCAGCCGCCAGCAGCCTGAGTACCTTTCCTGAAGTGAGATTCCTAGCTAGGTACACTCGGCCTTCGGAGGCTAGATGGGAGCAAACATGTGAAACTTGTGGGGAACGGCTTTGACCAACGGCCCAAATGCTTGTGCTGGGTGCGAGGGTTAGGCAGGAACTTTCCAACACAGGGTTTTTAACCTTACCATAAGCCGTCCCTTTGGGCTGAAGCAGGCGGGAGGTCTGTGTCCCCGTCTGGCAAGCAGGGCCTCAGGTGAGCCTGCCACCTGACTGCCTGCCCTCCATCCTAGCCGGCTGAGAAAAGATGGCAAGGCTGAGGGAACCCGCTTACAACGAAACGTTTCTCTTCCGACTAGGAGACTGTGCTACCAAACGTCAGCAGCGCCTCTCCCTCAGAGTGCTCTTCTGGTGTAGACTAGGGAGAGCTCCCTGGGTCCCCAGCGTATGAACGGCTCTTCGCCCGGTTGGTGTCATCCGAGAAAGAGCCAGAGGGGCTGATCTCAACCAATAGGGCTGCACACCGTGAGTCCTTCGGGTAGGGCAGTCCTGAGCCAACGTGCCGCCTAAGGAATGAAAGCAAAGTTTCCTTGCCACAGGAAAGCACACCGGGGCCTGGTGTTTTCTCTATGAAGTTGACGTGAGCTTGAGGGTGAGGCCTACACTACATTGTGGAAAAGCTCGGGGTTACCGGCTGCCTTTCTCCCTCTCTCTGTCCCATACCCGGGGCTCAGCGTTGGGGGAATGCTGAGTGGGAGAGGCTGCCTCGCTGCCGGACTCAGAAGGCTTCTTCCCTTTAGGGCAATTCCGTTTGTGTCTTACCTCGTGGCGGAGGAAGGAGGGCGCCTTGAGCTAGTCTACCACGGAATAGCGAACGACAGAGGATCTGGAGGAGCTGGTTTCTCGGTGGAAGGAGCCAAAACGCCTGCCTTCCTAAGTTCTCTTTCAGAACTGCCAGACACTCTGCCGTCATGGGCCTAAGAATTGGAAATTGTGACGGCCTGGCAACGCTCGGCATCCTAGGAGGCAGTGGAAGTGCGACTCTCAAACTGGACGGAAGAAGCTTCCAAGCATAGTGTTCTTCCATTTACCAAAGAGGACCCAAGTGTCTGAGGCTGGTAGCGTTGTTGCTGGAGCGAACTGGCGTCCCCGTGGGCCTGTCGGTTAATTTCCTGCGTCTGACCCTCTAAGGAAACTCTTCCAGAAAGCCTTTGGGACCCGCTTAGCGAGAACAGCTGCGAAGTGGATGCACAGAACATGAACCTAGATGCCAGCCCTGGGTCCCAATCATCCACCTTTCTCTGGAGGTTACGTAGCCCACGGGGGGATTCAAGCAGGGAGTTTGCCTTAGACAACCGACACATGAAACTGGGATGAGGTGGAGGGCCACTCTCCTTGCCCTCACAACTCCGTGGCCCGGAGAAGTTGTGACGCAGCAGAATTCCACACCCTTCCTCTCTACACGTGTGTACCCCAAAGAGGCGCTGGGCAGTGGGTGTTCTCAGGCCAAGAGCAGTCCTTGTTCGGGGCTGCACCTGCTCTGTGGTTCCAAGGTTCTCTGACTCCGCTCCTTTGGGAGCATTTCAGAGCTTGACGCTATCCCCGGGCTGCCAAAGCAAAGAGGCCTAGCGGCCTTTCACACTGAAGGCATGGGCTTCTTTCCCATTCACAAAGTGTATGTTGCCCCTCCCAGGCTGGAGGCCTGTAAGTTGACACCCTCTGCTCTGCCCCCGGGAAAATGCAAGTGGGTGCACTCGATTGGGGCTGCCTGGTGAAACAACGGGCAGCCGCCAGCAGCCTGAGTACCTTTCCTGAAGTGAGATTCCTAGCTAGGTACACTCGGCCTTCGGAGGCTAGATGGGAGCAAACATGTGAAACTTGTGGGGAACGGCTTTGACCAACGGCCCAAATGCTTGTGCTGGGTGCGAGGGTTAGGCAGGAACTTTCCAACACAGGGTTTTTAACCTTACCATAAGCCGTCCCTTTGGGCTGAAGCAGGCGGGAGGTCTGTGTCCCCGTCTGGCAAGCAGGGCCTCAGGTGAGCCTGCCACCTGACTGCCTGCCCTCCATCCTAGCCGGCTGAGAAAAGATGGCAAGGCTGAGGGAACCCGCTTACAACGAAACGTTTCTCTTCCGACTAGGAGACTGTGCTACCAAACGTCAGCAGCGCCTCTCCCTCAGAGTGCTCTTCTGGTGTAGACTAGGGAGAGCTCCCTGGGTCCCCAGCGTATGAACGGCTCTTCGCCCGGTTGGTGTCATCCGAGAAAGAGCCAGAGGGGCTGATCTCAACCAATAGGGCTGCACACCGTGAGTCCTTCGGGTAGGGCAGTCCTGAGCCAACGTGCCGCCTAAGGAATGAAAGCAAAGTTTCCTTGCCACAGGAAAGCACACCGGGGCCTGGTGTTTTCTCTATGAAGTTGACGTGAGCTTGAGGGTGAGGCCTACACTACATTGTGGAAAAGCTCGGGGTTACCGGCTGCCTTTCTCCCTCTCTCTGTCCCATACCCGGGGCTCAGCGTTGGGGGAATGCTGAGTGGGAGAGGCTGCCTCGCTGCCGGACTCAGAAGGCTTCTTCCCTTTAGGGCAATTCCGTTTGTGTCTTACCTCGTGGCGGAGGAAGGAGGGCGCCTTGAGCTAGTCTACCACGGAATAGCGAACGACAGAGGATCTGGAGGAGCTGGTTTCTCGGTGGAAGGAGCCAAAACGCCTGCCTTCCTAAGTTCTCTTTCAGAACTGCCAGACACTCTGCCGTCATGGGCCTAAGAACTGGAAATTGTGACGGCCTGGCAACGCTCGGCATCCTAGGAGGCAGTGGAAGTGCGACTCTCAAACTGGACGGAAGAAGCTTCCAAGCATAGTGTTCTTCCATTTACCAAAGAGGACCCAAGTGTCTGAGGCTGGTAGCGTTGTTGCTGGAGCGAACTGGCGTCCCCGTGGGCCTGTCGGTTAATTTCCTGCGTCTGACCCTCTAAGGAAACTCTTCCCGAAAGCCTTTGGGACCCGCTTAGCGAGAACAGCTGCGAAGTGGATGCACAGAACATGAACCTAGATGCCAGCCCTGGGTCCCAATCATCCACCTTTCTCTGGAGGTTACGTAGCCCACGGGGGGATTCAAGCAGGGAGTTTGCCTTAGACAACCGACACATGAAACTGGGATGAGGTGGAGGGCCACTCTCCTTGCCCTCACAACTCCGTGGCCCGGAGAAGTTGTGACGCAGCAGAATTCCACACCCTTCCTCTCTACACGTGTGTACCCCAAAGAGGCGCTGGGCAGTGGGTGTTCTCAGGCCAAGAGCAGTCCTTGTTCGGGGCTGCACCTGCTCTGTGGTTCCAAGGTTCTCTGACTCCGCTCCTTTGGGAGCATTTCAGAGCTTGACGCTATCCCCGGGCTGCCAAAGCAAAGAGGCCTAGCGGCCTTTCACACTGAAGGCATGGGCTTCTTTCCCATTCACAAAGTGTATGTTGCCCCTCCCAGGCTGGAGGCCTGTAAGTTGACACCCTCTGCTCTGCCCCCGGGAAAATGCAAGTGGGTGCACTCGATTGGGGCTGCCTGGTGAAACAACGGGCAGCCGCCAGCAGCCTGAGTACCTTTCCTGAAGTGAGATTCCTAGCTAGGTACACTCGGCCTTCGGAGGCTAGATGGGAGCAAACATGTGAAACTTGTGGGGAACGGCTTTGACCAACGGCCCAAATGCTTGTGCTGGGTGCGAGGGTTAGGCAGGAACTTTCCAACACAGGGTTTTTAACCTTACCATAAGCCGTCCCTTTGGGCTGAAGCAGGCGGGAGGTCTGTGTCCCCGTCTGGCAAGCAGGGCCTCAGGTGAGCCTGCCACCTGACTGCCTGCCCTCCATCCTAGCCGGCTGAGAAAAGATGGCAAGGCTGAGGGAACCCGCTTACAACGAAACGTTTCTCTTCCGACTAGGAGACTGTGCTACCAAACGTCAGCAGCGCCTCTCCCTCAGAGTGCTCTTCTGGTGTAGACTAGGGAGAGCTCCCTGGGTCCCCAGCGTATGAACGGCTCTTCGCCCGGTTGGTGTCATCCGAGAAAGAGCCAGAGGGGCTGATCTCAACCAATAGGGCTGCACACCGTGAGTCCTTCGGGTAGGGCAGTCCTGAGCCAACGTGCCGCCTAAGGAATGAAAGCAAAGTTTCCTTGCCACAGGAAAGCACACCGGGGCCTGGTGTTTTCTCTATGAAGTTGACGTGAGCTTGAGGGTGAGGCCTACACTACATTGTGGAAAAGCTCGGGGTTACCGGCTGCCTTTCTCCCTCTCTCTGTCCCATACCCGGGGCTCAGCGTTGGGGGAATGCTGAGTGGGAGAGGCTGCCTCGCTGCCGGACTCAGAAGGCTTCTTCCCTTTAGGGCAATTCCGTTTGTGTCTTACCTCGTGGCGGAGGAAGGAGGGCGCCTTGAGCTAGTCTACCACGGAATAGCGAACGACAGAGGATCTGGAGGAGCTGGTTTCTCGGTGGAAGGAGCCAAAACGCCTGCCTTCCTAAGTTCTCTTTCAGAACTGCCAGACACTCTGCCGTCATGGGCCTAAGAACTGGAAATTGTGACGGCCTGGCAACGCTCGGCATCCTAGGAGGCAGTGGAAGTGCGACTCTCAAACTGGACGGAAGAAGCTTCCAAGCATAGTGTTCTTCCATTTACCAAAGAGGACCCAAGTGTCTGAGGCTGGTAGCGTTGTTGCTGGAGCGAACTGGCGTCCCCGTGGGCCTGTCGGTTAATTTCCTGCGTCTGACCCTCTAAGGAAACTCTTCCAGAAAGCCTTTGGGACCCGCTTAGCGAGAACAGCTGCGAAGTGGATGCACAGAACATGAACCTAGATGCCAGCCCTGGGTCCCAATCATCCACCTTTCTCTGGAGGTTACGTAGCCCACGGGGGGATTCAAGCAGGGAGTTTGCCTTAGACAACCGACACATGAAACTGGGATGAGGTGGAGGGCCACTCTCCTTGCCCTCACAACTCCGTGGCCCGGAGAAGTTGTGACGCAGCAGAATTCCACACCCTTCCTCTCTACACGTGTGTACCCCAAAGAGGCGCTGGGCAGTGGGTGTTCTCAGGCCAAGAGCAGTCCTTGTTCGGGGCTGCACCTGCTCTGTGGTTCCAAGGTTCTCTGACTCCGCTCCTTTGGGAGCATTTCAGAGCTTGACGCTATCCCCGGGCTGCCAAAGCAAAGAGGCCTAGCGGCCTTTCACACTGAAGGCATGGGCTTCTTTCCCATTCACAAAGTGTATGTTGCCCCTCCCAGGCTGGAGGCCTGTAAGTTGACACCCTCTGCTCTGCCCCCGGGAAAATGCAAGTGGGTGCACTCGATTGGGGCTGCCTGGTGAAACAACGGGCAGCCGCCAGCAGCCTGAGTACCTTTCCTGAAGTGAGATTCCTAGCTAGGTACACTCGGCCTTCGGAGGCTAGATGGGAGCAAACATGTGAAACTTGTGGGGAACGGCTTTGACCAACGGCCCAAATGCTTGTGCTGGGTGCGAGGGTTAGGCAGGAACTTTCCAACACAGGGTTTTTAACCTTACCATAAGCCGTCCCTTTGGGCTGAAGCAGGCGGGAGGTCTGTGTCCCCGTCTGGCAAGCAGGGCCTCAGGTGAGCCTGCCACCTGACTGCCTGCCCTCCATCCTAGCCGGCTGAGAAAAGATGGCAAGGCTGAGGGAACCCGCTTACAACGAAACGTTTCTCTTCCGACTAGGAGACTGTGCTACCAAACGTCAGCAGCGCCTCTCCCTCAGAGTGCTCTTCTGGTGCAGACTAGGGAGAGCTCCCTGGGTCCCCAGCGTATGAACGGCTCTTCGCCCGGTTGGTGTCATCCGAGAAAGAGCCAGAGGGGCTGATCTCAACCAATAGGGCTGCACACCGTGAGTCCTTCGGGTAGGGCAGTCCTGAGCCAACGTGCCGCCTAAGGAATGAAAGCAAAGTTTCCTTGCCACAGGAAAGCACACCGGGGCCTGGTGTTTTCTCTATGAAGTTGACGTGAGCTTGAGGGTGAGGCCTACACTACATTGTGGAAAAGCTCGGGGTTACCGGCTGCCTTTCTCCCTCTCTCTGTCCCATACCCGGGGCTCAGCGTTGGGGGAATGCTGAGTGGGAGAGGCTGCCTCGCTGCCGGACTCAGAAGGCTTCTTCCCTTTAGGGCAATTCCGTTTGTGTCTTACCTCGTGGCGGAGGAAGGAGGGCGCCTTGAGCTAGTCTACCACGGAATAGCGAACGACAGAGGATCTGGAGGAGCTGGTTTCTCGGTGGAAGGAGCCAAAACGCCTGCCTTCCTAAGTTCTCTTTCAGAACTGCCAGACACTCTGCCGTCATGGGCCTAAGAACTGGAAATTGTGACGGCCTGGCAACGCTCGGCATCCTAGGAGGCAGTGGAAGTGCGACTCTCAAACTGGACGGAAGAAGCTTCCAAGCATAGTGTTCTTCCATTTACCAAAGAGGACCCAAGTGTCTGAGGCTGGTAGCGTTGTTGCTGGAGCGAACTGGCGTCCCCGTGGGCCTGTCGGTTAATTTCCTGCGTCTGACCCTCTAAGGAAACTCTTCCAGAAAGCCTTTGGGACCCGCTTAGCGAGAACAGCTGCGAAGTGGATGCACAGAACATGAACCTAGATGCCAGCCCTGGGTCCCAATCATCCACCTTTCTCTGGAGGTTACGTAGCCCACGGGGGGATTCAAGCAGGGAGTTTGCCTTAGACAACCGACACATGAAACTGGGATGAGGTGGAGGGCCACTCTCCTTGCCCTCACAACTCCGTGGCCCGGAGAAGTTGTGACGCAGCAGAATTCCACACCCTTCCTCTCTACACGTGTGTACCCCAAAGAGGCGCTGGGCAGTGGGTGTTCTCAGGCCAAGAGCAGTCCTTGTTCGGGGCTGCACCTGCTCTGTGGTTCCAAGGTTCTCTGACTCCGCTCCTTTGGGAGCATTTCAGAGCTTGACGCTATCCCCGGGCTGCCAAAGCAAAGAGGCCTAGCGGCCTTTCACACTGAAGGCATGGGCTTCTTTCCCATTCACAAAGTGTATGTTGCCCCTCCCAGGCTGGAGGCCTGTAAGTTGACACCCTCTGCTCTGCCCCCGGGAAAATGCAAGTGGGTGCACTCGATTGGGGCTGCCTGGTGAAACAACGGGCAGCCGCCAGCAGCCTGAGTACCTTTCCTGAAGTGAGATTCCTAGCTAGGTACACTCGGCCTTCAGAGGCTAGATGGGAGCAAACATGTGAAACTTGTGGGGAACGGCTTTGACCAACGGCCCAAATGCTTGTGCTGGGTGCGAGGGTTAGGCAGGAACTTTCCAACACAGGGTTTTTAACCTTACCATAAGCCGTCCCTTTGGGCTGAAGCAGGCGGGAGGTCTGTGTCCCCGTCTGGCAAGCAGGGCCTCAGGTGAGCCTGCCACCTGACTGCCTGCCCTCCATCCTAGCCGGCTGAGAAAAGATGGCAAGGCTGAGGGAACCCGCTTACAACGAAACGTTTCTCTTCCGACTAGGAGACTGTGCTACCAAACGTCAGCAGCGCCTCTCCCTCAGAGTGCTCTTCTGGTGCAGACTAGGGAGAGCTCCCTGGGTCCCCAGCGTATGAACGGCTCTTCGCCCGGTTGGTGTCATCCGAGAAAGAGCCAGAGGGGCTGATCTCAACCAATAGGGCTGCACACCGTGAGTCCTTCGGGTAGGGCAGTCCTGAGCCAACGTGCCGCCTAAGGAATGAAAGCAAAGTTTCCTTGCCACAGGAAAGCACACCGGGGCCTGGTGTTTTCTCTATGAAGTTGACGTGAGCTTGAGGGTGAGGCCTACACTACATTGTGGAAAAGCTCGGGGTTACCGGCTGCCTTTCTCCCTCTCTCTGTCCCATACCCGGGGCTCAGCGTTGGGGGAATGCTGAGTGGGAGAGGCTGCCTCGCTGCCGGACTCAGAAGGCTTCTTCCCTTTAGGGCAATTCCGTTTGTGTCTTACCTCGTGGCGGAGGAAGGAGGGCGCCTTGAGCTAGTCTACCACGGAATAGCGAACGACAGAGGATCTGGAGGAGCTGGTTTCTCGGTGGAAGGAGCCAAAACGCCTGCCTTCCTAAGTTCTCTTTCAGAACTGCCAGACACTCTGCCGTCATGGGCCTAAGAACTGGAAATTGTGACGGCCTGGCAACGCTCGGCATCCTAGGAGGCAGTGGAAGTGCGACTCTCAAACTGGACGGAAGAAGCTTCCAAGCATAGTGTTCTTCCATTTACCAAAGAGGACCCAAGTGTCTGAGGCTGGTAGCGTTGTTGCTGGAGCGAACTGGCGTCCCCGTGGGCCTGTCGGTTAATTTCCTGCGTCTGACCCTCTAAGGAAACTCTTCCAGAAAGCCTTTGGGACCCGCTTAGCGAGAACAGCTGCGAAGTGGATGCACAGAACATGAACCTAGATGCCAGCCCTGGGTCCCAATCATCCACCTTTCTCTGGAGGTTACGTAGCCCACGGGGGGATTCAAGCAGGGAGTTTGCCTTAGACAACCGACACATGAAACTGGGATGAGGTGGAGGGCCACTCTCCTTGCCCTCACAACTCCGTGGCCCGGAGAAGTTGTGACGCAGCAGAATTCCACACCCTTCCTCTCTACACGTGTGTACCCCAAAGAGGCGCTGGGCAGTGGGTGTTCTCAGGCCAAGAGCAGTCCTTGTTCGGGGCTGCACCTGCTCTGTGGTTCCAAGGTTCTCTGACTCCGCTCCTTTGGGAGCATTTCAGAGCTTGACGCTATCCCCGGGCTGCCAAAGCAAAGAGGCCTAGCGGCCTTTCACACTGAAGGCATGGGCTTCTTTCCCATTCACAAAGTGTATGTTGCCCCTCCCAGGCTGGAGGCCTGTAAGTTGACACCCTCTGCTCTGCCCCCGGGAAAATGCAAGTGGGTGCACTCGATTGGGGCTGCCTGGTGAAACAACGGGCAGCCGCCAGCAGCCTGAGTACCTTTCCTGAAGTGAGATTCCTAGCTAGGTACACTCGGCCTTCGGAGGCTAGATGGGAGCAAACATGTGAAACTTGTGGGGAACGGCTTTGACCAACGGCCCAAATGCTTGTGCTGGGTGCGAGGGTTAGGCAGGAACTTTCCAACACAGGGTTTTTAACCTTACCATAAGCCGTCCCTTTGGGCTGAAGCAGGCGGGAGGTCTGTGTCCCCGTCTGGCAAGCAGGGCCTCAGGTGAGCCTGCCACCTGACTGCCTGCCCTCCATCCTAGCCGGCTGAGAAAAGATGGCAAGGCTGAGGGAACCCGCTTACAACGAAACGTTTCTCTTCCGACTAGGAGACTGTGCTACCAAACGTCAGCAGCGCCTCTCCCTCAGAGTGCTCTTCTGGTGCAGACTAGGGAGAGCTCCCTGGGTCCCCAGCGTATGAACGGCTCTTCGCCCGGTTGGTGTCATCCGAGAAAGAGCCAGAGGGGCTGATCTCAACCAATAGGGCTGCACACCGTGAGTCCTTCGGGTAGGGCAGTCCTGAGCCAACGTGCCGCCTAAGGAATGAAAGCAAAGTTTCCTTGCCACAGGAAAGCACACCGGGGCCTGGTGTTTTCTCTATGAAGTTGACGTGAGCTTGAGGGTGAGGCCTACACTACATTGTGGAAAAGCTCGGGGTTACCGGCTGCCTTTCTCCCTCTCTCTGTCCCATACCCGGGGCTCAGCGTTGGGGGAATGCTGAGTGGGAGAGGCTGCCTCGCTGCCGGACTCAGAAGGCTTCTTCCCTTTAGGGCAATTCCGTTTGTGTCTTACCTCGTGGCGGAGGAAGGAGGGCGCCTTGAGCTAGTCTACCACGGAATAGCGAACGACAGAGGATCTGGAGGAGCTGGTTTCTCGGTGGAAGGAGCCAAAACGCCTGCCTTCCTAAGTTCTCTTTCAGAACTGCCAGACACTCTGCCGTCATGGGCCTAAGAACTGGAAATTGTGACGGCCTGGCAACGCTCGGCATCCTAGGAGGCAGTGGAAGTGCGACTCTCAAACTGGACGGAAGAAGCTTCCAAGCATAGTGTTCTTCCATTTACCAAAGAGGACCCAAGTGTCTGAGGCTGGTAGCGTTGTTGCTGGAGCGAACTGGCGTCCCCGTGGGCCTGTCGGTTAATTTCCTGCGTCTGACCCTCTAAGGAAACTCTTCCAGAAAGCCTTTGGGACCCGCTTAGCGAGAACAGCTGCGAAGTGGATGCACAGAACATGAACCTAGATGCCAGCCCTGGGTCCCAATCATCCACCTTTCTCTGGAGGTTACGTAGCCCACGGGGGGATTCAAGCAGGGAGTTTGCCTTAGACAACCGACACATGAAACTGGGATGAGGTGGAGGGCCACTCTCCTTGCCCTCACAACTCCGTGGCCCGGAGAAGTTGTGACGCAGCAGAATTCCACACCCTTCCTCTCTACACGTGTGTACCCCAAAGAGGCGCTGGGCAGTGGGTGTTCTCAGGCCAAGAGCAGTCCTTGTTCGGGGCTGCACCTGCTCTGTGGTTCCAAGGTTCTCTGACTCCGCTCCTTTGGGAGCATTTCAGAGCTTGACGCTATCCCCGGGCTGCCAAAGCAAAGAGGCCTAGCGGCCTTTCACACTGAAGGCATGGGCTTCTTTCCCATTCACAAAGTGTATGTTGCCCCTCCCAGGCTGGAGGCCTGTAAGTTGACACCCTCTGCTCTGCCCCCGGGAAAATGCAAGTGGGTGCACTCGATTGGGGCTGCCTGGTGAAACAACGGGCAGCCGCCAGCAGCCTGAGTACCTTTCCTGAAGTGAGATTCCTAGCTAGGTACACTCGGCCTTCGGAGGCTAGATGGGAGCAAACATGTGAAACTTGTGGGGAACGGCTTTGACCAACGGCCCAAATGCTTGTGCTGGGTGCGAGGGTTAGGCAGGAACTTTCCAACACAGGGTTTTTAACCTTACCATAAGCCGTCCCTTTGGGCTGAAGCAGGCGGGAGGTCTGTGTCCCCGTCTGGCAAGCAGGGCCTCAGGTGAGCCTGCCACCTGACTGCCTGCCCTCCATCCTAGCCGGCTGAGAAAAGATGGCAAGGCTGAGGGAACCCGCTTACAACGAAACGTTTCTCTTCCGACTAGGAGACTGTGCTACCAAACGTCAGCAGCGCCTCTCCCTCAGAGTGCTCTTCTGGTGCAGACTAGGGAGAGCTCCCTGGGTCCCCAGCGTATGAACGGCTCTTCGCCCGGTTGGTGTCATCCGAGAAAGAGCCAGAGGGGCTGATCTCAACCAATAGGGCTGCACACCGTGAGTCCTTCGGGTAGGGCAGTCCTGAGCCAACGTGCCGCCTAAGGAATGAAAGCAAAGTTTCCTTGCCACAGGAAAGCACACCGGGGCCTGGTGTTTTCTCTATGAAGTTGACGTGAGCTTGAGGGTGAGGCCTACACTACATTGTGGAAAAGCTCGGGGTTACCGGCTGCCTTTCTCCCTCTCTCTGTCCCATACCCGGGGCTCAGCGTTGGGGGAATGCTGAGTGGGAGAGGCTGCCTCGCTGCCGGACTCAGAAGGCTTCTTCCCTTTAGGGCAATTCCGTTTGTGTCTTACCTCGTGGCGGAGGAAGGAGGGCGCCTTGAGCTAGTCTACCACGGAATAGCGAACGACAGAGGATCTGGAGGAGCTGGTTTCTCGGTGGAAGGAGCCAAAACGCCTGCCTTCCTAAGTTCTCTTTCAGAACTGCCAGACACTCTGCCGTCATGGGCCTAAGAACTGGAAATTGTGACGGCCTGGCAACGCTCGGCATCCTAGGAGGCAGTGGAAGTGCGACTCTCAAACTGGACGGAAGAAGCTTCCAAGCATAGTGTTCTTCCATTTACCAAAGAGGACCCAAGTGTCTGAGGCTGGTAGCGTTGTTGCTGGAGCGAACTGGCGTCCCCGTGGGCCTGTCGGTTAATTTCCTGCGTCTGACCCTCTAAGGAAACTCTTCCAGAAAGCCTTTGGGACCCGCTTAGCGAGAACAGCTGCGAAGTGGATGCACAGAACATGAACCTAGATGCCAGCCCTGGGTCCCAATCATCCACCTTTCTCTGGAGGTTACGTAGCCCACGGGGGGATTCAAGCAGGGAGTTTGCCTTAGACAACCGACACATGAAACTGGGATGAGGTGGAGGGCCACTCTCCTTGCCCTCACAACTCCGTGGCCCGGAGAAGTTGTGACGCAGCAGAATTCCACACCCTTCCTCTCTACACGTGTGTACCCCAAAGAGGCGCTGGGCAGTGGGTGTTCTCAGGCCAAGAGCAGTCCTTGTTCGGGGCTGCACCTGCTCTGTGGTTCCAAGGTTCTCTGACTCCGCTCCTTTGGGAGCATTTCAGAGCTTGACGCTATCCCCGGGCTGCCAAAGCAAAGAGGCCTAGCGGCCTTTCACACTGAAGGCATGGGCTTCTTTCCCATTCACAAAGTGTATGTTGCCCCTCCCAGGCTGGAGGCCTGTAAGTTGACACCCTCTGCTCTGCCCCCGGGAAAATGCAAGTGGGTGCACTCGATTGGGGCTGCCTGGTGAAACAACGGGCAGCCGCCAGCAGCCTGAGTACCTTTCCTGAAGTGAGATTCCTAGCTAGGTACACTCGGCCTTCGGAGGCTAGATGGGAGCAAACATGTGAAACTTGTGGGGAACGGCTTTGACCAACGGCCCAAATGCTTGTGCTGGGTGCGAGGGTTAGGCAGGAACTTTCCAACACAGGGTTTTTAACCTTACCATAAGCCGTCCCTTTGGGCTGAAGCAGGCGGGAGGTCTGTGTCCCCGTCTGGCAAGCAGGGCCTCAGGTGAGCCTGCCACCTGACTGCCTGCCCTCCATCCTAGCCGGCTGAGAAAAGATGGCAAGGCTGAGGGAACCCGCTTACAACGAAACGTTTCTCTTCCGACTAGGAGACTGTGCTACCAAACGTCAGCAGCGCCTCTCCCTCAGAGTGCTCTTCTGGTGTAGACTAGGGAGAGCTCCCTGGGTCCCCAGCGTATGAACGGCTCTTCGCCCGGTTGGTGTCATCCGAGAAAGAGCCAGAGGGGCTGATCTCAACCAATAGGGCTGCACAGCGTGAGTCCTTCGGGTAGGGCAGTCCTGAGCCAACGTGCCGCCTAAGGAATGAAAGCAAAGTTTCCTTGCCACAGGAAAGCACACCGGGGCCTGGTGTTTTCTCTATGAAGTTGACGTGAGCTTGAGGGTGAGGCCTACACTACATTGTGGAAAAGCTCGGGGTTACCGGCTGCCTTTCTCCCTCTCTCTGTCCCATACCCGGGGCTCAGCGTTGGGGGAATGCTGAGTGGGAGAGGCTGCCTCGCTGCCGGACTCAGAAGGCTTCTTCCCTTTAGGGCAATTCCGTTTGTGTCTTACCTCGTGGCGGAGGAAGGAGGGCGCCTTGAGCTAGTCTACCACGGAATAGCGAACGACAGAGGATCTGGAGGAGCTGGTTTCTCGGTGGAAGGAGCCAAAACGCCTGCCTTCCTAAGTTCTCTTTCAGAACTGCCAGACACTCTGCCGTCATGGGCCTAAGAACTGGAAATTGTGACGGCCTGGCAACGCTCGGCATCCTAGGAGGCAGTGGAAGTGCGACTCTCAAACTGGACGGAAGAAGCTTCCAAGCATAGTGTTCTTCCATTTACCAAAGAGGACCCAAGTGTCTGAGGCTGGTAGCGTTGTTGCTGGAGCGAACTGGCGTCCCCGTGGGCCTGTCGGTTAATTTCCTGCGTCTGACCCTCTAAGGAAACTCTTCCAGAAAGCCTTTGGGACCCGCTTAGCGAGAACAGCTGCGAAGTGGATGCACAGAACATGAACCTAGATGCCAGCCCTGGGTCCCAATCATCCACCTTTCTCTGGAGGTTACGTAGCCCACGGGGGGATTCAAGCAGGGAGTTTGCCTTAGACAACCGACACATGAAACTGGGATGAGGTGGAGGGCCACTCTCCTTGCCCTCACAACTCCGTGGCCCGGAGAAGTTGTGACGCAGCAGAATTCCACACCCTTCCTCTCTACACGTGTGTACCCCAAAGAGGCGCTGGGCAGTGGGTGTTCTCAGGCCAAGAGCAGTCCTTGTTCGGGGCTGCACCTGCTCTGTGGTTCCAAGGTTCTCTGACTCCGCTCCTTTGGGAGCATTTCAGAGCTTGACGCTATCCCCGGGCTGCCAAAGCAAAGAGGCCTAGCGGCCTTTCACACTGAAGGCATGGGCTTCTTTCCCATTCACAAAGTGTATGTTGCCCCTCCCAGGCTGGAGGCCTGTAAGTTGACACCCTCTGCTCTGCCCCCGGGAAAATGCAAGTGGGTGCACTCGATTGGGGCTGCCTGGTGAAACAACGGGCAGCCGCCAGCAGCCTGAGTACCTTTCCTGAAGTGAGATTCCTAGCTAGGTACACTCGGCCTTCGGAGGCTAGATGGGAGCAAACATGTGAAACTTGTGGGGAACGGCTTTGACCAACGGCCCAAATGCTTGTGCTGGGTGCGAGGGTTAGGCAGGAACTTTCCAACACAGGGTTTTTAACCTTACCATAAGCCGTCCCTTTGGGCTGAAGCAGGCGGGAGGTCTGTGTCCCCGTCTGGCAAGCAGGGCCTCAGGTGAGCCTGCCACCTGACTGCCTGCCCTCCATCCTAGCCGGCTGAGAAAAGATGGCAAGGCTGAGGGAACCCGCTTACAACGAAACGTTTCTCTTCCGACTAGGAGACTGTGCTACCAAACGTCAGCAGCGCCTCTCCCTCAGAGTGCTCTTCTGGTGTAGACTAGGGAGAGCTCCCTGGGTCCCCAGCGTATGAACGGCTCTTCGCCCGGTTGGTGTCATCCGAGAAAGAGCCAGAGGGGCTGATCTCAACCAATAGGGCTGCACACCGTGAGTCCTTCGGGTAGGGCAGTCCTGAGCCAACGTGCCGCCTAAGGAATGAAAGCAAAGTTTCCTTGCCACAGGAAAGCACACCGGGGCCTGGTGTTTTCTCTATGAAGTTGACGTGAGCTTGAGGGTGAGGCCTACACTACATTGTGGAAAAGCTCGGGGTTACCGGCTGCCTTTCTCCCTCTCTCTGTCCCATACCCGGGGCTCAGCGTTGGGGGAATGCTGAGTGGGAGAGGCTGCCTCGCTGCCGGACTCAGAAGGCTTCTTCCCTTTAGGGCAATTCCGTTTGTGTCTTACCTCGTGGCGGAGGAAGGAGGGCGCCTTGAGCTAGTCTACCACGGAATAGCGAACGACAGAGGATCTGGAGGAGCTGGTTTCTCGGTGGAAGGAGCCAAAACGCCTGCCTTCCTAAGTTCTCTTTCAGAACTGCCAGACACTCTGCCGTCATGGGCCTAAGAACTGGAAATTGTGACGGCCTGGCAACGCTCGGCATCCTAGGAGGCAGTGGAAGTGCGACTCTCAAACTGGACGGAAGAAGCTTCCAAGCATAGTGTTCTTCCATTTACCAAAGAGGACCCAAGTGTCTGAGGCTGGTAGCGTTGTTGCTGGAGCGAACTGGCGTCCCCGTGGGCCTGTCGGTTAATTTCCTGCGTCTGACCCTCTAAGGAAACTCTTCCAGAAAGCCTTTGGGACCCGCTTAGCGAGAACAGCTGCGAAGTGGATGCACAGAACATGAACCTAGATGCCAGCCCTGGGTCCCAATCATCCACCTTTCTCTGGAGGTTACGTAGCCCACGGGGGGATTCAAGCAGGGAGTTTGCCTTAGACAACCGACACATGAAACTGGGATGAGGTGGAGGGCCACTCTCCTTGCCCTCACAACTCCGTGGCCCGGAGAAGTTGTGACGCAGCAGAATTCCACACCCTTCCTCTCTACACGTGTGTACCCCAAAGAGGCGCTGGGCAGTGGGTGTTCTCAGGCCAAGAGCAGTCCTTGTTCGGGGCTGCACCTGCTCTGTGGTTCCAAGGTTCTCTGACTCCGCTCCTTTGGGAGCATTTCAGAGCTTGACGCTATCCCCGGGCTGCCAAAGCAAAGAGGCCTAGCGGCCTTTCACACTGAAGGCATGGGCTTCTTTCCCATTCACAAAGTGTATGTTGCCCCTCCCAGGCTGGAGGCCTGTAAGTTGACACCCTCTGCTCTGCCCCCGGGAAAATGCAAGTGGGTGCACTCGATTGGGGCTGCCTGGTGAAACAACGGGCAGCCGCCAGCAGCCTGAGTACCTTTCCTGAAGTGAGATTCCTAGCTAGGTACACTCGGCCTTCGGAGGCTAGATGGGAGCAAACATGTGAAACTTGTGGGGAACGGCTTTGACCAACGGCCCAAATGCTTGTGCTGGGTGCGAGGGTTAGGCAGGAACTTTCCAACACAGGGTTTTTAACCTTACCATAAGCCGTCCCTTTGGGCTGAAGCAGGCGGGAGGTCTGTGTCCCCGTCTGGCAAGCAGGGCCTCAGGTGAGCCTGCCACCTGACTGCCTGCCCTCCATCCTAGCCGGCTGAGAAAAGATGGCAAGGCTGAGGGAACCCGCTTACAACGAAACGTTTCTCTTCCGACTAGGAGACTGTGCTACCAAACGTCAGCAGCGCCTCTCCCTCAGAGTGCTCTTCTGGTGTAGACTAGGGAGAGCTCCCTGGGTCCCCAGCGTATGAACGGCTCTTCGCCCGGTTGGTGTCATCCGAGAAAGAGCCAGAGGGGCTGATCTCAACCAATAGGGCTGCACACCGTGAGTCCTTCGGGTAGGGCAGTCCTGAGCCAACGTGCCGCCTAAGGAATGAAAGCAAAGTTTCCTTGCCACAGGAAAGCACACCGGGGCCTGGTGTTTTCTCTATGAAGTTGACGTGAGCTTGAGGGTGAGGCCTACACTACATTGTGGAAAAGCTCGGGGTTACCGGCTGCCTTTCTCCCTCTCTCTGTCCCATACCCGGGGCTCAGCGTTGGGGGAATGCTGAGTGGGAGAGGCTGCCTCGCTGCCGGACTCAGAAGGCTTCTTCCCTTTAGGGCAATTCCGTTTGTGTCTTACCTCGTGGCGGAGGAAGGAGGGCGCCTTGAGCTAGTCTACCACGGAATAGCGAACGACAGAGGATCTGGAGGAGCTGGTTTCTCGGTGGAAGGAGCCAAAACGCCTGCCTTCCTAAGTTCTCTTTCAGAACTGCCAGACACTCTGCCGTCATGGGCCTAAGAACTGGAAATTGTGACGGCCTGGCAACGCTCGGCATCCTAGGAGGCAGTGGAAGTGCGACTCTCAAACTGGACGGAAGAAGCTTCCAAGCATAGTGTTCTTCCATTTACCAAAGAGGACCCAAGTGTCTGAGGCTGGTAGCGTTGTTGCTGGAGCGAACTGGCGTCCCCGTGGGCCTGTCGGTTAATTTCCTGCGTCTGACCCTCTAAGGAAACTCTTCCAGAAAGCCTTTGGGACCCGCTTAGCGAGAACAGCTGCGAAGTGGATGCACAGAACATGAACCTAGATGCCAGCCCTGGGTCCCAATCATCCACCTTTCTCTGGAGGTTACGTAGCCCACGGGGGGATTCAAGCAGGGAGTTTGCCTTAGACAACCGACACATGAAACTGGGATGAGGTGGAGGGCCACTCTCCTTGCCCTCACAACTCCGTGGCCCGGAGAAGTTGTGACGCAGCAGAATTCCACACCCTTCCTCTCTACACGTGTGTACCCCAAAGAGGCGCTGGGCAGTGGGTGTTCTCAGGCCAAGAGCAGTCCTTGTTCGGGGCTGCACCTGCTCTGTGGTTCCAAGGTTCTCTGACTCCGCTCCTTTGGGAGCATTTCAGAGCTTGACGCTATCCCCGGGCTGCCAAAGCAAAGAGGCCTAGCGGCCTTTCACACTGAAGGCATGGGCTTCTTTCCCATTCACAAAGTGTATGTTGCCCCTCCCAGGCTGGAGGCCTGTAAGTTGACACCCTCTGCTCTGCCCCCGGGAAAATGCAAGTGGGTGCACTCGATTGGGGCTGCCTGGTGAAACAACGGGCAGCCGCCAGCAGCCTGAGTACCTTTCCTGAAGTGAGATTCCTAGCTAGGTACACTCGGCCTTCGGAGGCTAGATGGGAGCAAACATGTGAAACTTGTGGGGAACGGCTTTGACCAACGGCCCAAATGCTTGTGCTGGGTGCGAGGGTTAGGCAGGAACTTTCCAACACAGGGTTTTTAACCTTACCATAAGCCGTCCCTTTGGGCTGAAGCAGGCGGGAGGTCTGTGTCCCCGTCTGGCAAGCAGGGCCTCAGGTGAGCCTGCCACCTGACTGCCTGCCCTCCATCCTAGCCGGCTGAGAAAAGATGGCAAGGCTGAGGGAACCCGCTTACAACGAAACGTTTCTCTTCCGACTAGGAGACTGTGCTACCAAACGTCAGCAGCGCCTCTCCCTCAGAGTGCTCTTCTGGTGCAGACTAGGGAGAGCTCCCTGGGTCCCCAGCGTATGAACGGCTCTTCGCCCGGTTGGTGTCATCCGAGAAAGAGCCAGAGGGGCTGATCTCAACCAATAGGGCTGCACACCGTGAGTCCTTCGGGTAGGGCAGTCCTGAGCCAACGTGCCGCCTAAGGAATGAAAGCAAAGTTTCCTTGCCACAGGAAAGCACACCGGGGCCTGGTGTTTTCTCTATGAAGTTGACGTGAGCTTGAGGGTGAGGCCTACACTACATTGTGGAAAAGCTCGGGGTTACCGGCTGCCTTTCTCCCTCTCTCTGTCCCATACCCGGGGCTCAGCGTTGGGGGAATGCTGAGTGGGAGAGGCTGCCTCGCTGCCGGACTCAGAAGGCTTCTTCCCTTTAGGGCAATTCCGTTTGTGTCTTACCTCGTGGCGGAGGAAGGAGGGCGCCTTGAGCTAGTCTACCACGGAATAGCGAACGACAGAGGATCTGGAGGAGCTGGTTTCTCGGTGGAAGGAGCCAAAACGCCTGCCTTCCTAAGTTCTCTTTCAGAACTGCCAGACACTCTGCCGTCATGGGCCTAAGAACTGGAAATTGTGACGGCCTGGCAACGCTCGGCATCCTAGGAGGCAGTGGAAGTGCGACTCTCAAACTGGACGGAAGAAGCTTCCAAGCATAGTGTTCTTCCATTTACCAAAGAGGACCCAAGTGTCTGAGGCTGGTAGCGTTGTTGCTGGAGCGAACTGGCGTCCCCGTGGGCCTGTCGGTTAATTTCCTGCGTCTGACCCTCTAAGGAAACTCTTCCAGAAAGCCTTTGGGACCCGCTTAGCGAGAACAGCTGCGAAGTGGATGCACAGAACATGAACCTAGATGCCAGCCCTGGGTCCCAATCATCCACCTTTCTCTGGAGGTTACGTAGCCCACGGGGGGATTCAAGCAGGGAGTTTGCCTTAGACAACCGACACATGAAACTGGGATGAGGTGGAGGGCCACTCTCCTTGCCCTCACAACTCCGTGGCCCGGAGAAGTTGTGACGCAGCAGAATTCCACACCCTTCCTCTCTACACGTGTGTACCCCAAAGAGGCGCTGGGCAGTGGGTGTTCTCAGGCCAAGAGCAGTCCTTGTTCGGGGCTGCACCTGCTCTGTGGTTCCAAGGTTCTCTGACTCCGCTCCTTTGGGAGCATTTCAGAGCTTGACGCTATCCCCGGGCTGCCAAAGCAAAGAGGCCTAGCGGCCTTTCACACTGAAGGCATGGGCTTCTTTCCCATTCACAAAGTGTATGTTGCCCCTCCCAGGCTGGAGGCCTGTAAGTTGACACCCTCTGCTCTGCCCCCGGGAAAATGCAAGTGGGTGCACTCGATTGGGGCTGCCTGGTGAAACAACGGGCAGCCGCCAGCAGCCTGAGTACCTTTCCTGAAGTGAGATTCCTAGCTAGGTACACTCGGCCTTCGGAGGCTAGATGGGAGCAAACATGTGAAACTTGTGGGGAACGGCTTTGACCAACGGCCCAAATGCTTGTGCTGGGTGCGAGGGTTAGGCAGGAACTTTCCAACACAGGGTTTTTAACCTTACCATAAGCCGTCCCTTTGGGCTGAAGCAGGCGGGAGGTCTGTGTCCCCGTCTGGCAAGCAGGGCCTCAGGTGAGCCTGCCACCTGACTGCCTGCCCTCCATCCTAGCCGGCTGAGAAAAGATGGCAAGGCTGAGGGAACCCGCTTACAACGAAACGTTTCTCTTCCGACTAGGAGACTGTGCTACCAAACGTCAGCAGCGCCTCTCCCTCAGAGTGCTCTTCTGGTGCAGACTAGGGAGAGCTCCCTGGGTCCCCAGCGTATGAACGGCTCTTCGCCCGGTTGGTGTCATCCGAGAAAGAGCCAGAGGGGCTGATCTCAACCAATAGGGCTGCACACCGTGAGTCCTTCGGGTAGGGCAGTCCTGAGCCAACGTGCCGCCTAAGGAATGAAAGCAAAGTTTCCTTGCCACAGGAAAGCACACCGGGGCCTGGTGTTTTCTCTATGAAGTTGACGTGAGCTTGAGGGTGAGGCCTACACTACATTGTGGAAAAGCTCGGGGTTACCGGCTGCCTTTCTCCCTCTCTCTGTCCCATACCCGGGGCTCAGCGTTGGGGGAATGCTGAGTGGGAGAGGCTGCCTCGCTGCCGGACTCAGAAGGCTTCTTCCCTTTAGGGCAATTCCGTTTGTGTCTTACCTCGTGGCGGAGGAAGGAGGGCGCCTTGAGCTAGTCTACCACGGAATAGCGAACGACAGAGGATCTGGAGGAGCTGGTTTCTCGGTGGAAGGAGCCAAAACGCCTGCCTTCCTAAGTTCTCTTTCAGAACTGCCAGACACTCTGCCGTCATGGGCCTAAGAACTGGAAATTGTGACGGCCTGGCAACGCTCGGCATCCTAGGAGGCAGTGGAAGTGCGACTCTCAAACTGGACGGAAGAAGCTTCCAAGCATAGTGTTCTTCCATTTACCAAAGAGGACCCAAGTGTCTGAGGCTGGTAGCGTTGTTGCTGGAGCGAACTGGCGTCCCCGTGGGCCTGTCGGTTAATTTCCTGCGTCTGACCCTCTAAGGAAACTCTTCCAGAAAGCCTTTGGGACCCGCTTAGCGAGAACAGCTGCGAAGTGGATGCACAGAACATGAACCTAGATGCCAGCCCTGGGTCCCAATCATCCACCTTTCTCTGGAGGTTACGTAGCCCACGGGGGGATTCAAGCAGGGAGTTTGCCTTAGACAACCGACACATGAAACTGGGATGAGGTGGAGGGCCACTCTCCTTGCCCTCACAACTCCGTGGCCCGGAGAAGTTGTGACGCAGCAGAATTCCACACCCTTCCTCTCTACACGTGTGTACCCCAAAGAGGCGCTGGGCAGTGGGTGTTCTCAGGCCAAGAGCAGTCCTTGTTCGGGGCTGCACCTGCTCTGTGGTTCCAAGGTTCTCTGACTCCGCTCCTTTGGGAGCATTTCAGAGCTTGACGCTATCCCCGGGCTGCCAAAGCAAAGAGGCCTAGCGGCCTTTCACACTGAAGGCATGGGCTTCTTTCCCATTCACAAAGTGTATGTTGCCCCTCCCAGGCTGGAGGCCTGTAAGTTGACACCCTCTGCTCTGCCCCCGGGAAAATGCAAGTGGGTGCACTCGATTGGGGCTGCCTGGTGAAACAACGGGCAGCCGCCAGCAGCCTGAGTACCTTTCCTGAAGTGAGATTCCTAGCTAGGTACACTCGGCCTTCGGAGGCTAGATGGGAGCAAACATGTGAAACTTGTGGGGAACGGCTTTGACCAACGGCCCAAATGCTTGTGCTGGGTGCGAGGGTTAGGCAGGAACTTTCCAACACAGGGTTTTTAACCTTACCATAAGCCGTCCCTTTGGGCTGAAGCAGGCGGGAGGTCTGTGTCCCCGTCTGGCAAGCAGGGCCTCAGGTGAGCCTGCCACCTGACTGCCTGCCCTCCATCCTAGCCGGCTGAGAAAAGATGGCAAGGCTGAGGGAACCCGCTTACAACGAAACGTTTCTCTTCCGACTAGGAGACTGTGCTACCAAACGTCAGCAGCGCCTCTCCCTCAGAGTGCTCTTCTGGTGCAGACTAGGGAGAGCTCCCTGGGTCCCCAGCGTATGAACGGCTCTTCGCCCGGTTGGTGTCATCCGAGAAAGAGCCAGAGGGGCTGATCTCAACCAATAGGGCTGCACACCGTGAGTCCTTCGGGTAGGGCAGTCCTGAGCCAACGTGCCGCCTAAGGAATGAAAGCAAAGTTTCCTTGCCACAGGAAAGCACACCGGGGCCTGGTGTTTTCTCTATGAAGTTGACGTGAGCTTGAGGGTGAGGCCTACACTACATTGTGGAAAAGCTCGGGGTTACCGGCTGCCTTTCTCCCTCTCTCTGTCCCATACCCGGGGCTCAGCGTTGGGGGAATGCTGAGTGGGAGAGGCTGCCTCGCTGCCGGACTCAGAAGGCTTCTTCCCTTTAGGGCAATTCCGTTTGTGTCTTACCTCGTGGCGGAGGAAGGAGGGCGCCTTGAGCTAGTCTACCACGGAATAGCGAACGACAGAGGATCTGGAGGAGCTGGTTTCTCGGTGGAAGGAGCCAAAACGCCTGCCTTCCTAAGTTCTCTTTCAGAACTGCCAGACACTCTGCCGTCATGGGCCTAAGAACTGGAAATTGTGACGGCCTGGCAACGCTCGGCATCCTAGGAGGCAGTGGAAGTGCGACTCTCAAACTGGACGGAAGAAGCTTCCAAGCATAGTGTTCTTCCATTTACCAAAGAGGACCCAAGTGTCTGAGGCTGGTAGCGTTGTTGCTGGAGCGAACTGGCGTCCCCGTGGGCCTGTCGGTTAATTTCCTGCGTCTGACCCTCTAAGGAAACTCTTCCAGAAAGCCTTTGGGACCCGCTTAGCGAGAACAGCTGCGAAGTGGATGCACAGAACATGAACCTAGATGCCAGCCCTGGGTCCCAATCATCCACCTTTCTCTGGAGGTTACGTAGCCCACGGGGGGATTCAAGCAGGGAGTTTGCCTTAGACAACCGACACATGAAACTGGGATGAGGTGGAGGGCCACTCTCCTTGCCCTCACAACTCCGTGGCCCGGAGAAGTTGTGACGCAGCAGAATTCCACACCCTTCCTCTCTACACGTGTGTACCCCAAAGAGGCGCTGGGCAGTGGGTGTTCTCAGGCCAAGAGCAGTCCTTGTTCGGGGCTGCACCTGCTCTGTGGTTCCAAGGTTCTCTGACTCCGCTCCTTTGGGAGCATTTCAGAGCTTGACGCTATCCCCGGGCTGCCAAAGCAAAGAGGCCTAGCGGCCTTTCACACTGAAGGCATGGGCTTCTTTCCCATTCACAAAGTGTATGTTGCCCCTCCCAGGCTGGAGGCCTGTAAGTTGACACCCTCTGCTCTGCCCCCGGGAAAATGCAAGTGGGTGCACTCGATTGGGGCTGCCTGGTGAAACAACGGGCAGCCGCCAGCAGCCTGAGTACCTTTCCTGAAGTGAGATTCCTAGCTAGGTACACTCGGCCTTCGGAGGCTAGATGGGAGCAAACATGTGAAACTTGTGGGGAACGGCTTTGACCAACGGCCCAAATGCTTGTGCTGGGTGCGAGGGTTAGGCAGGAACTTTCCAACACAGGGTTTTTAACCTTACCATAAGCCGTCCCTTTGGGCTGAAGCAGGCGGGAGGTCTGTGTCCCCGTCTGGCAAGCAGGGCCTCAGGTGAGCCTGCCACCTGACTGCCTGCCCTCCATCCTAGCCGGCTGAGAAAAGATGGCAAGGCTGAGGGAACCCGCTTACAACGAAACGTTTCTCTTCCGACTAGGAGACTGTGCTACCAAACGTCAGCAGCGCCTCTCCCTCAGAGTGCTCTTCTGGTGTAGACTAGGGAGAGCTCCCTGGGTCCCCAGCGTATGAACGGCTCTTCGCCCGGTTGGTGTCATCCGAGAAAGAGCCAGAGGGGCTGATCTCAACCAATAGGGCTGCACACCGTGAGTCCTTCGGGTAGGGCAGTCCTGAGCCAACGTGCCGCCTAAGGAATGAAAGCAAAGTTTCCTTGCCACAGGAAAGCACACCGGGGCCTGGTGTTTTCTCTATGAAGTTGACGTGAGCTTGAGGGTGAGGCCTACACTACATTGTGGAAAAGCTCGGGGTTACCGGCTGCCTTTCTCCCTCTCTCTGTCCCATACCCGGGGCTCAGCGTTGGGGGAATGCTGAGTGGGAGAGGCTGCCTCGCTGCCGGACTCAGAAGGCTTCTTCCCTTTAGGGCAATTCCGTTTGTGTCTTACCTCGTGGCGGAGGAAGGAGGGCGCCTTGAGCTAGTCTACCACGGAATAGCGAACGACAGAGGATCTGGAGGAGCTGGTTTCTCGGTGGAAGGAGCCAAAACGCCTGCCTTCCTAAGTTCTCTTTCAGAACTGCCAGACACTCTGCCGTCATGGGCCTAAGAACTGGAAATTGTGACGGCCTGGCAACGCTCGGCATCCTAGGAGGCAGTGGAAGTGCGACTCTCAAACTGGACGGAAGAAGCTTCCAAGCATAGTGTTCTTCCATTTACCAAAGAGGACCCAAGTGTCTGAGGCTGGTAGCGTTGTTGCTGGAGCGAACTGGCGTCCCCGTGGGCCTGTCGGTTAATTTCCTGCGTCTGACCCTCTAAGGAAACTCTTCCAGAAAGCCTTTGGGACCCGCTTAGCGAGAACAGCTGCGAAGTGGATGCACAGAACATGAACCTAGATGCCAGCCCTGGGTCCCAATCATCCACCTTTCTCTGGAGGTTACGTAGCCCACGGGGGGATTCAAGCAGGGAGTTTGCCTTAGACAACCGACACATGAAACTGGGATGAGGTGGAGGGCCACTCTCCTTGCCCTCACAACTCCGTGGCCCGGAGAAGTTGTGACGCAGCAGAATTCCACACCCTTCCTCTCTACACGTGTGTACCCCAAAGAGGCGCTGGGCAGTGGGTGTTCTCAGGCCAAGAGCAGTCCTTGTTCGGGGCTGCACCTGCTCTGTGGTTCCAAGGTTCTCTGACTCCGCTCCTTTGGGAGCATTTCAGAGCTTGACGCTATCCCCGGGCTGCCAAAGCAAAGAGGCCTAGCGGCCTTTCACACTGAAGGCATGGGCTTCTTTCCCATTCACAAAGTGTATGTTGCCCCTCCCAGGCTGGAGGCCTGTAAGTTGACACCCTCTGCTCTGCCCCCGGGAAAATGCAAGTGGGTGCACTCGATTGGGGCTGCCTGGTGAAACAACGGGCAGCCGCCAGCAGCCTGAGTACCTTTCCTGAAGTGAGATTCCTAGCTAGGTACACTCGGCCTTCGGAGGCTAGATGGGAGCAAACATGTGAAACTTGTGGGGAACGGCTTTGACCAACGGCCCAAATGCTTGTGCTGGGTGCGAGGGTTAGGCAGGAACTTTCCAACACAGGGTTTTTAACCTTACCATAAGCCGTCCCTTTGGGCTGAAGCAGGCGGGAGGTCTGTGTCCCCGTCTGGCAAGCAGGGCCTCAGGTGAGCCTGCCACCTGACTGCCTGCCCTCCATCCTAGCCGGCTGAGAAAAGATGGCAAGGCTGAGGGAACCCGCTTACAACGAAACGTTTCTCTTCCGACTAGGAGACTGTGCTACCAAACGTCAGCAGCGCCTCTCCCTCAGAGTGCTCTTCTGGTGCAGACTAGGGAGAGCTCCCTGGGTCCCCAGCGTATGAACGGCTCTTCGCCCGGTTGGTGTCATCCGAGAAAGAGCCAGAGGGGCTGATCTCAACCAATAGGGCTGCACACCGTGAGTCCTTCGGGTAGGGCAGTCCTGAGCCAACGTGCCGCCTAAGGAATGAAAGCAAAGTTTCCTTGCCACAGGAAAGCACACCGGGGCCTGGTGTTTTCTCTATGAAGTTGACGTGAGCTTGAGGGTGAGGCCTACACTACATTGTGGAAAAGCTCGGGGTTACCGGCTGCCTTTCTCCCTCTCTCTGTCCCATACCCGGGGCTCAGCGTTGGGGGAATGCTGAGTGGGAGAGGCTGCCTCGCTGCCGGACTCAGAAGGCTTCTTCCCTTTAGGGCAATTCCGTTTGTGTCTTACCTCGTGGCGGAGGAAGGAGGGCGCCTTGAGCTAGTCTACCACGGAATAGCGAACGACAGAGGATCTGGAGGAGCTGGTTTCTCGGTGGAAGGAGCCAAAACGCCTGCCTTCCTAAGTTCTCTTTCAGAACTGCCAGACACTCTGCCGTCATGGGCCTAAGAACTGGAAATTGTGACGGCCTGGCAACGCTCGGCATCCTAGGAGGCAGTGGAAGTGCGACTCTCAAACTGGACGGAAGAAGCTTCCAAGCATAGTGTTCTTCCATTTACCAAAGAGGACCCAAGTGTCTGAGGCTGGTAGCGTTGTTGCTGGAGCGAACTGGCGTCCCCGTGGGCCTGTCGGTTAATTTCCTGCGTCTGACCCTCTAAGGAAACTCTTCCAGAAAGCCTTTGGGACCCGCTTAGCGAGAACAGCTGCGAAGTGGATGCACAGAACATGAACCTAGATGCCAGCCCTGGGTCCCAATCATCCACCTTTCTCTGGAGGTTACGTAGCCCACGGGGGGATTCAAGCAGGGAGTTTGCCTTAGACAACCGACACATGAAACTGGGATGAGGTGGAGGGCCACTCTCCTTGCCCTCACAACTCCGTGGCCCGGAGAAGTTGTGACGCAGCAGAATTCCACACCCTTCCTCTCTACACGTGTGTACCCCAAAGAGGCGCTGGGCAGTGGGTGTTCTCAGGCCAAGAGCAGTCCTTGTTCGGGGCTGCACCTGCTCTGTGGTTCCAAGGTTCTCTGACTCCGCTCCTTTGGGAGCATTTCAGAGCTTGACGCTATCCCCGGGCTGCCAAAGCAAAGAGGCCTAGCGGCCTTTCACACTGAAGGCATGGGCTTCTTTCCCATTCACAAAGTGTATGTTGCCCCTCCCAGGCTGGAGGCCTGTAAGTTGACACCCTCTGCTCTGCCCCCGGGAAAATGCAAGTGGGTGCACTCGATTGGGGCTGCCTGGTGAAACAACGGGCAGCCGCCAGCAGCCTGAGTACCTTTCCTGAAGTGAGATTCCTAGCTAGGTACACTCGGCCTTCGGAGGCTAGATGGGAGCAAACATGTGAAACTTGTGGGGAACGGCTTTGACCAACGGCCCAAATGCTTGTGCTGGGTGCGAGGGTTAGGCAGGAACTTTCCAACACAGGGTTTTTAACCTTACCATAAGCCGTCCCTTTGGGCTGAAGCAGGCGGGAGGTCTGTGTCCCCGTCTGGCAAGCAGGGCCTCAGGTGAGCCTGCCACCTGACTGCCTGCCCTCCATCCTAGCCGGCTGAGAAAAGATGGCAAGGCTGAGGGAACCCGCTTACAACGAAACGTTTCTCTTCCGACTAGGAGACTGTGCTACCAAACGTCAGCAGCGCCTCTCCCTCAGAGTGCTCTTCTGGTGCAGACTAGGGAGAGCTCCCTGGGTCCCCAGCGTATGAACGGCTCTTCGCCCGGTTGGTGTCATCCGAGAAAGAGCCAGAGGGGCTGATCTCAACCAATAGGGCTGCACACCGTGAGTCCTTCGGGTAGGGCAGTCCTGAGCCAACGTGCCGCCTAAGGAATGAAAGCAAAGTTTCCTTGCCACAGGAAAGCACACCGGGGCCTGGTGTTTTCTCTATGAAGTTGACGTGAGCTTGAGGGTGAGGCCTACACTACATTGTGGAAAAGCTCGGGGTTACCGGCTGCCTTTCTCCCTCTCTCTGTCCCATACCCGGGGCTCAGCGTTGGGGGAATGCTGAGTGGGAGAGGCTGCCTCGCTGCCGGACTCAGAAGGCTTCTTCCCTTTAGGGCAATTCCGTTTGTGTCTTACCTCGTGGCGGAGGAAGGAGGGCGCCTTGAGCTAGTCTACCACGGAATAGCGAACGACAGAGGATCTGGAGGAGCTGGTTTCTCGGTGGAAGGAGCCAAAACGCCTGCCTTCCTAAGTTCTCTTTCAGAACTGCCAGACACTCTGCCGTCATGGGCCTAAGAACTGGAAATTGTGACGGCCTGGCAACGCTCGGCATCCTAGGAGGCAGTGGAAGTGCGACTCTCAAACTGGACGGAAGAAGCTTCCAAGCATAGTGTTCTTCCATTTACCAAAGAGGACCCAAGTGTCTGAGGCTGGTAGCGTTGTTGCTGGAGCGAACTGGCGTCCCCGTGGGCCTGTCGGTTAATTTCCTGCGTCTGACCCTCTAAGGAAACTCTTCCAGAAAGCCTTTGGGACCCGCTTAGCGAGAACAGCTGCGAAGTGGATGCACAGAACATGAACCTAGATGCCAGCCCTGGGTCCCAATCATCCACCTTTCTCTGGAGGTTACGTAGCCCACGGGGGGATTCAAGCAGGGAGTTTGCCTTAGACAACCGACACATGAAACTGGGATGAGGTGGAGGGCCACTCTCCTTGCCCTCACAACTCCGTGGCCCGGAGAAGTTGTGACGCAGCAGAATTCCACACCCTTCCTCTCTACACGTGTGTACCCCAAAGAGGCGCTGGGCAGTGGGTGTTCTCAGGCCAAGAGCAGTCCTTGTTCGGGGCTGCACCTGCTCTGTGGTTCCAAGGTTCTCTGACTCCGCTCCTTTGGGAGCATTTCAGAGCTTGACGCTATCCCCGGGCTGCCAAAGCAAAGAGGCCTAGCGGCCTTTCACACTGAAGGCATGGGCTTCTTTCCCATTCACAAAGTGTATGTTGCCCCTCCCAGGCTGGAGGCCTGTAAGTTGACACCCTCTGCTCTGCCCCCGGGAAAATGCAAGTGGGTGCACTCGATTGGGGCTGCCTGGTGAAACAACGGGCAGCCGCCAGCAGCCTGAGTACCTTTCCTGAAGTGAGATTCCTAGCTAGGTACACTCGGCCTTCGGAGGCTAGATGGGAGCAAACATGTGAAACTTGTGGGGAACGGCTTTGACCAACGGCCCAAATGCTTGTGCTGGGTGCGAGGGTTAGGCAGGAACTTTCCAACACAGGGTTTTTAACCTTACCATAAGCCGTCCCTTTGGGCTGAAGCAGGCGGGAGGTCTGTGTCCCCGTCTGGCAAGCAGGGCCTCAGGTGAGCCTGCCAGACTGCCTGCCCTCCATCCTAGCCGGCTGAGAAAAGATGGCAAGGCTGAGGGAACCCGCTTACAACGAACGTTTTCTTCCGACTAGGAGACTGTGCTACCAAACGTCAGCAGCGCCTCTCCCTCAGAGTGCTCTTCTGGTGCAGACTAGGGAGAGCTCCCTGGGTCCCCAGCGTATGAACGGCTCTTCGCCCCGGTTGGTGTCATCCGAGAAAGAGCCAGAGGGGCTGATCTCAACCAATAGGGCTGCACACCGTGAGTCCTTCGGGTAGGGCAGTCCTGAGCAACGTGCCCGCCTAAGGAATGAAAGCAAAGTTTCCTTGCCACAGGAAAGCACACCGGGGCCTGGTGTTTTCTCTATGAAGTTGACGTGAGCTTGAGGGTGAGGCCTACACTACATTGTGGAAAAGCTCGGGGTTACCGGCTGCCTTTTCTCCCTCTCTCTGTCCCATACCCGGGGCTCAGCGTTGGGGGAATGCTGAGTGGGAGAGGCTGCCTCGCTGCCGGACTCAGAAGGCTTCTTCCCTTTAGGGCAATTCCGTTTGTGTCTTACCTCGTGGCGGAGGAAGGAGGGCGCCTTGAGCTAGTCTACCACGGAATAGCGAACGACAGAGGATCTGGAGGAGCTGGTTTCTCGGTGGAAGGAGCCAAAACGCCTGCCTTCCTAAGTTCTCTTTCAGAACTGCCAGACACTCTGCCGTCATGGGCCTAAGAACTGGAAATTGTGACGGCCTGGCAACGCTCGGCATCCTAGGAGGCAGTGGAAGTGCGACTCTCAAACTGGACGGAAGAAGCTTCCAAGCATAGTGTTCTTCCATTTACCAAAGAGGACCCAAGTGTCTGAGGCTGGTAGCGTTGTTGCTGGAGCGAACTGGCGTCCCCGTGGGCCTGTCGGTTAATTTCCTGCGTCTGACCCTCTAAGGAAACTCTTCCAGAAAGCCTTTGGGACCCGCTTAGCGAGAACAGCTGCGAAGTGGATGCACAGAACATGAACCTAGATGCCAGCCCTGGGTCCCAATCATCCACCTTTCTCTGGAGGTTACGTAGCCCACGGGGGGATTCAAGCAGGGAGTTTGCCTTAGACAACCGACACATGAAACTGGGATGAGGTGGAGGGCCACTCTCCTTGCCCTCACAACTCCGTGGCCCGGAGAAGTTGTGACGCAGCAGAATTCCACACCCCTTCCTCTCTACACGTGTGTACCCCAAGAGGCGCTGGGCAGTGGGTGTTCTCAGGCCAAGAGCAGTCCTTGTTCGGGGCTGCACCCTGCTCTGTGGTTCCAAGGTTCTCTGACTCCGCTCCTTTGGGAGCATTTCAGAGCTTGACGCTATCCCGGGCTGCCAAAGCAAAGAGGCCTAGCGGCCTTTCACACTGAAGGCATGGGCTTCTTTCCATTCACAAAGTGTATGTTGCCCCTCCCAGGCTGGAGGCCTGTAAGTTGACACCCTCTGCTCTGCCCCCGGGAAAATGCAAGTGGGTGCACTCGATTGGGCTGCCTGGTGAAACAACGGGCAGCCGCCAGCAGCCTGAGTACCTTTCCTGAAGTGAGATTCCTAGCTAGGTACACTCGGCCTTCGGAGGCTAGATGGGAGCAAACATGTGAAACTTGTGGGGAACGGCTTTGACCAACGGCCCAAATGCTTGTGCTGGGTGCGAGGGTTAGGCAGGAACTTTCCAACACAGGTTTTTAACCTTACCATAAGCCGTCCCTTTGGCTGAAGCAGGCGGGAGGTCTGTGTCCCCGTCTGGCAAGCAGGGCCTCAGGTGAGCCTGCCACCTGACTGCCTGCCCTCCATCCTAGCCGGCTGAGAAAAGATGGCAAGGCTGAGGGAACCGCTTACAAACGAAACGTTTCTCTTCCGACTAGGAGACTGTGCTACCAAACGTCAGCAGCGCCTCTCCCTCAGAGTGCTCTTCTGGTGCAGACTAGGGAGAGCTCCCTGGGTCCCCAGCGTATGAACGGCTCTTCGCCCGGTTGGTGTCATCCGAGAAAGAGCCAGAGGGGCTGATCTCAACCAATAGGGCTGCACACCGTGAGTCATTCGGGTAGGGCAGTCCTGAGCCAACGTGCCGCCTAAGGAATGAAAGCAAAGTTTCCTTGCCACAGGAAAGCACACCGGGGCCTGGTGTTTTCTCTATGAAGTTGACGTGAGCTTGAGGGTGAGGGCCTACACTACATTGTGGAAAAGCTCGGGGTTACCGGCTGCCTTTCTCCCTCTCTCTGTCCCATACCCGGGGCTCAGCGTTGGGGGAATGCTGAGTGGGAGAGGCTGCCTCGCTGCCGGACTCAGAAGGCTTCTTCCCTTTAGGGCAATTCCGTTTGTGTCTTACCTCGTGGCGGAGGAAGGAGGGCGCCTTGAGCTAGTCTACCACGGAATAGCGAACGACAGAGGATCTGGAGGAGCTGGTTTCTCGGTGGAAGGAGCCAAAACGCCTGCCTTCCTAAGTTCTCTTTCAGAACTGCCAGACACTCTGCCGTCATGGGCCTAAGAACTGGAAATTGTGACGGCCCTGGCAACGCTCGGCATCCTAGGAGGCAGTGGAAGTGCGACTCTCAAACTGGACGGAAGAAGCTTCCAAGCATAGTGTTTCTTCCATTTACCAAAGAGGACCCAAGTGTCTGAGGCTGGTAGCGTTGTTGCTGGAGCGAACTGGCGTCCCCGTGGGCCTGTCGGTTAATTTCCTGCGTCTGACCCTCTAAGGAAACTCTTCCAGAAAGCCTTTGGGACCGCTTAGCGAGAACAGCTGCGAAGTGATGCACAGAACATGAACCTAGATGCCAGCCCTGGGTCCCAATCATCCACCTTTCTCTGGAGGTTACGTAGCCCACGGGGGGATTCAAGCAGGGAGTTTGCCTTAGACAACCGACACATGAAACTGGATGAGGTGGAGGGCCACTCTCCTTGCCCTCACAACTCCGTGGCCCGGAGAAGTTGTGACGCAGCAGAATTCCACACCCTTCCTCTCTACACGTGTGTACCCCAAAGAGGCGCTGGGCAGTGGGTGTTCTCAGGCCAAGAGCAGTCCTTGTTCGGGGCTGCACCTGCTCTGTGGTTCCAAGGTTCTCTGACTCCGCTCCTTTGGGAGCATTTCAGAGCTTGACGCTATCCCCGGGCTGCCAAAGCAAAGAGGCCTAGCGGCCTTTCACACTGAAGGCATGGGCTTCTTTCCCATTCACAAAGTGTATGTTGCCCCTCCCAGGGCTGGAGGCCTGTAAGTTGACACCCTCTGCTCTGCCCCCGGGAAAATGCAAGTGGGTGCACTCGATTGGGGCTGCCTGGTGAAACAACGGGCAGCCGCCAGCAGCCTGAGTACCTTTCCTGAAGTGAGATTCCTAGCTAGGTACACTCGGCCTTCGGAGGCTAGATGGGAGCAAACATGTGAAACTTGTGGGGAACGGCTTTGACCAACGGCCCAAATGCTTGTGCTGGGTGCGAGGGTTAGGCAGGAACTTTCCAACACAGGGTTTTTAACCTTACCATAAGCCGTCCCTTGGGCTGAAGCAGGCGGGAGGTCTGTGTCCCCGTCTGGCAAGCAGGGCCTCAGGTGAGCCTGCCACCTGACTGCCTGCCCTCCATCCTAGCCGGCTGAGAAAAGATGGCAAGGGCTGAGGGAACCCGCTTACAACGAAACGTTTCTCTTCCGACTAGGAGACTGTGCTACCAACGTCAGCAGCGCCTCTCCCTCAGAGTGCTCTTCTGGTGCAGACTAGGGAGAGCTCCCTGGGTCCCCAGCGTATGAACGGCTCTTCGCCCGGTTGGTGTCATCCGAGAAAGAGCCAGAGGGGCTGATCTCAACCAATAGGGCTGCACACCGTGAGTCCTTCGGGTAGGGCAGTCCTGAGCCAACGTGCCGCCTAAGGAATGAAAGCAAAGTTTCCTTGCCACAGGAAAGCACACCGGGGCCTGGTGTTTTCTCTATGAAGTTGACGTGAGCTTGAGGGTGAGGCCTACACTACATTGTGGAAAAGCTCGGGGTTACCGGCTGCCTTTCTCCTCTCTCTCTGTCCCATACCCGGGGCTCAGCGTTGGGGGAATGCTGAGTGGGAGAGGCTGCCTCGCTGCCGGACTCAGAAGGCTTCTTCCCTTTAGGGCAATTCCGTTTGTGTCTTACCTCGTGGCGGAGGAAGGAGGGCGCCTTGAGCTAGTCTACCACGGAATAGCGAACGACAGAGGATCTGGAGGAGCTGGTTTCTCGGTGGAAGGAGCCAAAACGCCTGCCTTCCCTAAGTTCTCTTTCAGAACTGCCAGACACTCTGCCGTCATGGGCCTAAGAACTGAAATTGTGACGGCCTGGCAACGCTCGGCATCCTAGGAGGCAGTGGAAGTGCGACTCTCAAACTGGACGGAAGAAGCTTCCAAGCATAGTGTTCTTCCATTTACCAAAGAGGACCCAAGTGTCTGAGGCTGGTAGCGTTGTTGCTGGAGCGAACTGGCGTCCCCGTGGGCCTGTCGGTTAATTTCCTGCGTCTGACCCTCTAAGGAAACTCTTCCAGAAAGCCTTTGGGACCCGCTTAGCGAGAACAGCTGCGAAGTGGATGCACAGAACATGAACCTAGATGCCAGCCCTGGGTCCCCAATCATCCACCTTTCTCTGGAGGTTACGTAGCCCACGGGGGGATTCAAGCAGGGAGTTTGCCTTAGACAACCGACACATGAAACTGGGATGAGGTGGAGGGCCACTCTCCTTGCCCCTCACAACTCCGTGGCCCGGAGAAGTTGTGACGCAGCAGAATTCCACACCCTTCCTCTCTACACGTGTGTACCCAAAGAGGCGCTGGGCAGTGGGTGTTCTCAGGCCAAGAGCAGTCCTTGTTCGGGGCTGCACCTGCTCTGTGGTTCCAAGGTTCTCTGACTCGCTCCTTTGGGAGCATTTCAGAGCTTGACGCTATCCCCGGGCTGCCAAAGCAAAGAGGCCTAGCGGCCTTTCACACTGAAGGCATGGGCTTCTTTCCCATTCACAAAGTGTATGTTGCCCCCTCCCAGGCTGGAGGCCTGTAAGTTGACACCCCTCTGCTCTGCCCCCGGGAAAATGCAAGTGGGTGCACTCGATTGGGGCTGCCTGGTGAAACAACGGGCAGCCGCCAGCAGCCTGAGTACCTTTCCTGAAGTGAGATTCCTAGCTAGGTACACTCGGCCTTCGGAGGCTAGATGGGAGCAAACATGTGAAACTTGTGGGAACGGCTTTGACCAACGGCCCAAATGCTTGTGCTGGGTGCGAGGGTTAGGCAGGAACTTTCCAACACAGGGTTTTTAACCTTACCATAAGCCGTCCCTTTGGGCTGAAGCAGGCGGGGAGGTCTGTGTCCCCGTCATGGCAAGCAGGGCCTCAGGTGAGCCTGCCACCTGACTGCCTGCCCTCCATCCTAGCCGGCTGAGAAAAGATGGCAGGCTGAGGGAACCCGCTTACAACGAAACGTTTCTCTTCCGACTAGGAGACTGTGCTACCAAACGTCAGCAGCGCCTCTCCCTCAGAGTGCTCTTCTGGTGCAGACTAGGGAGAGCTCCCTGGGTCCCCAGCGTATGAACGGCTCTTCGCCCGGTTGGTGTCATCCGAGAAAGAGCCAGAGGGGCTGATCTCAAACCAATAGGGCTGCACACCGTGAGTCCTTCGGGTAGGGCAGTCCTGAGCCAACGTGCCGCCTAAGGAATGAAAGCAAAGTTTCCTTGCCACAGGAAAGCACACCGGGGCCTGTGTTTTCTCTATGAAGTTGACGTGAGCTTGAGGGTGAGGCCTACACTACATTGTGGAAAAGCTCGGGGTTACCGGCTGCCTTTCTCCCTCTCTCTGTCCCATACCCGGGGCTCAGCGTTGGGGGAATGCTGAGTGGGAGAGGCTGCCTCGCTGCCGGACTCAGAAGGCTTCTTCCCTTTAGGGCAATTCCGTTTGTGTCTTACCTCGTGGCGGAGGAAGGAGGGCGCCTTGAGCTAGTCTACCACGGAATAGCGAACGACAGAGGATCTGGAGGAGCTGGTTTCTCGGTGGAAGGAGCCAAAACGCCTGCCTTCCTAAGTTCTCTTTCAGAACTGCCAGACACTCTGCCGTCATGGGCCTAAGAACTGGAAATTGTGACGGCCTGGCAACGCTCGGCATCCTAGGAGGCAGTGGAAGTGCGACTCTCAAACTGGACGGAAGAAGCTTCCAAGCATAGTGTTCTTCCATTTACCAAAGAGGACCCAAGTGTCTGAGGCTGGTAGCGTTGTTGCTGGAGCGAACTGGCGTCCCCGTGGGCCTGTCGGTTAATTTCCTGCGTCTGACCCTCTAAGGAAACTCTTCCAGAAAGCCTTTGGGACCCGCTTAGCGAGAACAGCTGCGAAGTGGATGCACAGAACATGAACCTAGATGCCAGCCCTGGGTCCCAATCATCCACCTTTCTCTGGAGGTTACGTAGCCCACGGGGGGATTCAAGCAGGGAGTTTGCCTTAGACAACCGACACATGAAACTGGGATGAGGTGGAGGGCCACTCTCCTTGCCCTCACACTCCGTGGCCCGGAGAAGTTGTGACGCAGCAGAATTCCACACCCTTCCTCTCTACACGTGTGTACCCCAAAGAGGCGCTGGGCAGTGGGTGTTCTCAGGCCAAGAGCAGTCCTTGTTCGGGGCTGCACCTGCTCTGTGGTTCCAAGGTTCTCTGACTCCGCTCCTTTGGGAGCACTTCGGAGCTGACGCTATCCCCGGGCTGCCAAAGCAAAGAGGCCTAGCGGCCTTTCACACTGAAGGCATGGGCTTCTTTCCCATTCACAAAGTGTATGTTGCCCCTCCCAGGCTGGAGGCCTGTAAGTTGACACCCTCTGCTCTGCCCCCGGGAAAATGCAAGTGGGTGCACTCGATTGGGGCTGCCTGGTGAAACAACGGGCAGCCGCCAGCAGCCTGAGTACCTTTCCTGAAGTGAGATTCCTAGCTAGGTACACTCGGCCTTCGGAGGCTAGATGGGAGCAAACATGTGAAACTTGTGGGGAACGGCTTTGACCAACGGCCCAAATGCTTGTGCTGGGTGCGAGGGTTAGGCAGGAACTTTCCAACACAGGGTTTTTAACCTTACCATAAGCCGTCCCTTTGGGCTGAAGCAGGCGGGAGGTCTGTGTCCCCGTCTGGCAAGCAGGGCCTCAGGTGAGCCTGCCACCTGACTGCCTGCCCTCCATCCTAGCCGGCTGAGAAAAGATGGCAAGGCTGAGGGAACCCGCTTACAACGAAACGTTTCTCTTCCGACTAGGAGACTGTGCTACCAAACGTCAGCAGCGCCTCTCCCTCAGAGTGCTCTTCTGGTGCAGACTAGGGAGAGCTCCCTGGGTCCCCAGCGTATGAACGGCTCTTCGCCCGGTTGGTGTCATCCGAGAAAGAGCCAGAGGGGCTGATCTCAACCAATAGGGCTGCACACCGTGAGTCCTTCGGGTAGGGCAGTCCTGAGCCAACGTGCCGCCTAAGGAATGAAAGCAAAGTTTCCTTGCCACAGGAAAGCACACCGGGGCCTGGTGTTTTCTCTATGAAGTTGACGTGAGCTTGAGGGTGAGGCCTACACTACATTGTGGAAAAGCTCGGGGTTACCGGCTGCCTTTCTCCCTCTCTCTGTCCCATACCCGGGGCTCAGCGTTGGGGGAATGCTGAGTGGGAGAGGCTGCCTCGCTGCCGGACTCAGAAGGCTTCTTCCCTTTAGGGCAATTCCGTTTGTGTCTTACCTCGTGGCGGAGGAAGGAGGGCGCCTTGAGCTAGTCTACCACGGAATAGCGAACGACAGAGGATCTGGAGGAGCTGGTTTCTCGGTGGAAGGAGCCAAAACGCCTGCCTTCCTAAGTTCTCTTTCAGAACTGCCAGACACTCTGCCGTCATGGGCCTAAGAACTGGAAATTGTGACGGCCTGGCAACGCTCGGCATCCTAGGAGGCAGTGGAAGTGCGACTCTCAAACTGGACGGAAGAAGCTTCCAAGCATAGTGTTCTTCCATTTACCAAAGAGGACCCAAGTGTCTGAGGCTGGTAGCGTTGTTGCTGGAGCGAACTGGCGTCCCCGTGGGCCTGTCGGTTAATTTCCTGCGTCTGACCCTCTAAGGAAACTCTTCCAGAAAGCCTTTGGGACCCGCTTAGCGAGAACAGCTGCGAAGTGGATGCACAGAACATGAACCTAGATGCCAGCCCTGGGTCCCAATCATCCACCTTTCTCTGGAGGTTACGTAGCCCACGGGGGGATTCAAGCAGGGAGTTTGCCTTAGACAACCGACACATGAAACTGGGATGAGGTGGAGGGCCACTCTCCTTGCCCTCACAACTCCGTGGCCCGGAGAAGTTGTGACGCAGCAGAATTCCACACCCTTCCTCTCTACACGTGTGTACCCCAAAGAGGCGCTGGGCAGTGGGTGTTCTCAGGCCAAGAGCAGTCCTTGTTCGGGGCTGCACCTGCTCTGTGGTTCCAAGGTTCTCTGACTCCGCTCCTTTGGGAGCATTTCAGAGCTTGACGCTATCCCCGGGCTGCCAAAGCAAAGAGGCCTAGCGGCCTTTCACACTGAAGGCATGGGCTTCTTTCCCATTCACAAAGTGTATGTTGCCCCTCCCAGGCTGGAGGCCTGTAAGTTGACACCCTCTGCTCTGCCCCCGGGAAAATGCAAGTGGGTGCACTCGATTGGGGCTGCCTGGTGAAACAACGGGCAGCCGCCAGCAGCCTGAGTACCTTTCCTGAAGTGAGATTCCTAGCTAGGTACACTCGGCCTTCGGAGGCTAGATGGGAGCAAACATGTGAAACTTGTGGGGAACGGCTTTGACCAACGGCCCAAATGCTTGTGCTGGGTGCGAGGGTTAGGCAGGAACTTTCCAACACAGGGTTTTTAACCTTACCATAAGCCGTCCCTTTGGGCTGAAGCAGGCGGGAGGTCTGTGTCCCCGTCTGGCAAGCAGGGCCTCAGGTGAGCCTGCCACCTGACTGCCTGCCCTCCATCCTAGCCGGCTGAGAAAAGATGGCAAGGCTGAGGGAACCCGCTTACAACGAAACGTTTCTCTTCCGACTAGGAGACTGTGCTACCAAACGTCAGCAGCGCCTCTCCCTCAGAGTGCTCTTCTGGTGTAGACTAGGGAGAGCTCCCTGGGTCCCCAGCGTATGAACGGCTCTTCGCCCGGTTGGTGTCATCCGAGAAAGAGCCAGAGGGGCTGATCTCAACCAATAGGGCTGCACACCGTGAGTCCTTCGGGTAGGGCAGTCCTGAGCCAACGTGCCGCCTAAGGAATGAAAGCAAAGTTTCCTTGCCACAGGAAAGCACACCGGGGCCTGGTGTTTTCTCTATGAAGTTGACGTGAGCTTGAGGGTGAGGCCTACACTACATTGTGGAAAAGCTCGGGGTTACCGGCTGCCTTTCTCCCTCTCTCTGTCCCATACCCGGGGCTCAGCGTTGGGGGAATGCTGAGTGGGAGAGGCTGCCTCGCTGCCGGACTCAGAAGGCTTCTTCCCTTTAGGGCAATTCCGTTTGTGTCTTACCTCGTGGCGGAGGAAGGAGGGCGCCTTGAGCTAGTCTACCACGGAATAGCGAACGACAGAGGATCTGGAGGAGCTGGTTTCTCGGTGGAAGGAGCCAAAACGCCTGCCTTCCTAAGTTCTCTTTCAGAACTGCCAGACACTCTGCCGTCATGGGCCTAAGAACTGGAAATTGTGACGGCCTGGCAACGCTCGGCATCCTAGGAGGCAGTGGAAGTGCGACTCTCAAACTGGACGGAAGAAGCTTCCAAGCATAGTGTTCTTCCATTTACCAAAGAGGACCCAAGTGTCTGAGGCTGGTAGCGTTGTTGCTGGAGCGAACTGGCGTCCCCGTGGGCCTGTCGGTTAATTTCCTGCGTCTGACCCTCTAAGGAAACTCTTCCAGAAAGCCTTTGGGACCCGCTTAGCGAGAACAGCTGCGAAGTGGATGCACAGAACATGAACCTAGATGCCAGCCCTGGGTCCCAATCATCCACCTTTCTCTGGAGGTTACGTAGCCCACGGGGGGATTCAAGCAGGGAGTTTGCCTTAGACAACCGACACATGAAACTGGGATGAGGTGGAGGGCCACTCTCCTTGCCCTCACAACTCCGTGGCCCGGAGAAGTTGTGACGCAGCAGAATTCCACACCCTTCCTCTCTACACGTGTGTACCCCAAAGAGGCGCTGGGCAGTGGGTGTTCTCAGGCCAAGAGCAGTCCTTGTTCGGGGCTGCACCTGCTCTGTGGTTCCAAGGTTCTCTGACTCCGCTCCTTTGGGAGCATTTCAGAGCTTGACGCTATCCCCGGGCTGCCAAAGCAAAGAGGCCTAGCGGCCTTTCACACTGAAGGCATGGGCTTCTTTCCCATTCACAAAGTGTATGTTGCCCCTCCCAGGCTGGAGGCCTGTAAGTTGACACCCTCTGCTCTGCCCCCGGGAAAATGCAAGTGGGTGCACTCGATTGGGGCTGCCTGGTGAAACAACGGGCAGCCGCCAGCAGCCTGAGTACCTTTCCTGAAGTGAGATTCCTAGCTAGGTACACTCGGCCTTCGGAGGCTAGATGGGAGCAAACATGTGAAACTTGTGGGGAACGGCTTTGACCAACGGCCCAAATGCTTGTGCTGGGTGCGAGGGTTAGGCAGGAACTTTCCAACACAGGGTTTTTAACCTTACCATAAGCCGTCCCTTTGGGCTGAAGCAGGCGGGAGGTCTGTGTCCCCGTCTGGCAAGCAGGGCCTCAGGTGAGCCTGCCACCTGACTGCCTGCCCTCCATCCTAGCCGGCTGAGAAAAGATGGCAAGGCTGAGGGAACCCGCTTACAACGAAACGTTTCTCTTCCGACTAGGAGACTGTGCTACCAAACGTCAGCAGCGCCTCTCCCTCAGAGTGCTCTTCTGGTGTAGACTAGGGAGAGCTCCCTGGGTCCCCAGCGTATGAACGGCTCTTCGCCCGGTTGGTGTCATCCGAGAAAGAGCCAGAGGGGCTGATCTCAACCAATAGGGCTGCACACCGTGAGTCCTTCGGGTAGGGCAGTCCTGAGCCAACGTGCCGCCTAAGGAATGAAAGCAAAGTTTCCTTGCCACAGGAAAGCACACCGGGGCCTGGTGTTTTCTCTATGAAGTTGACGTGAGCTTGAGGGTGAGGCCTACACTACATTGTGGAAAAGCTCGGGGTTACCGGCTGCCTTTCTCCCTCTCTCTGTCCCATACCCGGGGCTCAGCGTTGGGGGAATGCTGAGTGGGAGAGGCTGCCTCGCTGCCGGACTCAGAAGGCTTCTTCCCTTTAGGGCAATTCCGTTTGTGTCTTACCTCGTGGCGGAGGAAGGAGGGCGCCTTGAGCTAGTCTACCACGGAATAGCGAACGACAGAGGATCTGGAGGAGCTGGTTTCTCGGTGGAAGGAGCCAAAACGCCTGCCTTCCTAAGTTCTCTTTCAGAACTGCCAGACACTCTGCCGTCATGGGCCTAAGAACTGGAAATTGTGACGGCCTGGCAACGCTCGGCATCCTAGGAGGCAGTGGAAGTGCGACTCTCAAACTGGACGGAAGAAGCTTCCAAGCATAGTGTTCTTCCATTTACCAAAGAGGACCCAAGTGTCTGAGGCTGGTAGCGTTGTTGCTGGAGCGAACTGGCGTCCCCGTGGGCCTGTCGGTTAATTTCCTGCGTCTGACCCTCTAAGGAAACTCTTCCAGAAAGCCTTTGGGACCCGCTTAGCGAGAACAGCTGCGAAGTGGATGCACAGAACATGAACCTAGATGCCAGCCCTGGGTCCCAATCATCCACCTTTCTCTGGAGGTTACGTAGCCCACGGGGGGATTCAAGCAGGGAGTTTGCCTTAGACAACCGACACATGAAACTGGGATGAGGTGGAGGGCCACTCTCCTTGCCCTCACAACTCCGTGGCCCGGAGAAGTTGTGACGCAGCAGAATTCCACACCCTTCCTCTCTACACGTGTGTACCCCAAAGAGGCGCTGGGCAGTGGGTGTTCTCAGGCCAAGAGCAGTCCTTGTTCGGGGCTGCACCTGCTCTGTGGTTCCAAGGTTCTCTGACTCCGCTCCTTTGGGAGCATTTCAGAGCTTGACGCTATCCCCGGGCTGCCAAAGCAAAGAGGCCTAGCGGCCTTTCACACTGAAGGCATGGGCTTCTTTCCCATTCACAAAGTGTATGTTGCCCCTCCCAGGCTGGAGGCCTGTAAGTTGACACCCTCTGCTCTGCCCCCGGGAAAATGCAAGTGGGTGCACTCGATTGGGGCTGCCTGGTGAAACAACGGGCAGCCGCCAGCAGCCTGAGTACCTTTCCTGAAGTGAGATTCCTAGCTAGGTACACTCGGCCTTCGGAGGCTAGATGGGAGCAAACATGTGAAACTTGTGGGGAACGGCTTTGACCAACGGCCCAAATGCTTGTGCTGGGTGCGAGGGTTAGGCAGGAACTTTCCAACACAGGGTTTTTAACCTTACCATAAGCCGTCCCTTTGGGCTGAAGCAGGCGGGAGGTCTGTGTCCCCGTCTGGCAAGCAGGGCCTCAGGTGAGCCTGCCACCTGACTGCCTGCCCTCCATCCTAGCCGGCTGAGAAAAGATGGCAAGGCTGAGGGAACCCGCTTACAACGAAACGTTTCTCTTCCGACTAGGAGACTGTGCTACCAAACGTCAGCAGCGCCTCTCCCTCAGAGTGCTCTTCTGGTGCAGACTAGGGAGAGCTCCCTGGGTCCCCAGCGTATGAACGGCTCTTCGCCCGGTTGGTGTCATCCGAGAAAGAGCCAGAGGGGCTGATCTCAACCAATAGGGCTGCACACCGTGAGTCCTTCGGGTAGGGCAGTCCTGAGCCAACGTGCCGCCTAAGGAATGAAAGCAAAGTTTCCTTGCCACAGGAAAGCACACCGGGGCCTGGTGTTTTCTCTATGAAGTTGACGTGAGCTTGAGGGTGAGGCCTACACTACATTGTGGAAAAGCTCGGGGTTACCGGCTGCCTTTCTCCCTCTCTCTGTCCCATACCCGGGGCTCAGCGTTGGGGGAATGCTGAGTGGGAGAGGCTGCCTCGCTGCCGGACTCAGAAGGCTTCTTCCCTTTAGGGCAATTCCGTTTGTGTCTTACCTCGTGGCGGAGGAAGGAGGGCGCCTTGAGCTAGTCTACCACGGAATAGCGAACGACAGAGGATCTGGAGGAGCTGGTTTCTCGGTGGAAGGAGCCAAAACGCCTGCCTTCCTAAGTTCTCTTTCAGAACTGCCAGACACTCTGCCGTCATGGGCCTAAGAACTGGAAATTGTGACGGCCTGGCAACGCTCGGCATCCTAGGAGGCAGTGGAAGTGCGACTCTCAAACTGGACGGAAGAAGCTTCCAAGCATAGTGTTCTTCCATTTACCAAAGAGGACCCAAGTGTCTGAGGCTGGTAGCGTTGTTGCTGGAGCGAACTGGCGTCCCCGTGGGCCTGTCGGTTAATTTCCTGCGTCTGACCCTCTAAGGAAACTCTTCCAGAAAGCCTTTGGGACCCGCTTAGCGAGAACAGCTGCGAAGTGGATGCACAGAACATGAACCTAGATGCCAGCCCTGGGTCCCAATCATCCACCTTTCTCTGGAGGTTACGTAGCCCACGGGGGGATTCAAGCAGGGAGTTTGCCTTAGACAACCGACACATGAAACTGGGATGAGGTGGAGGGCCACTCTCCTTGCCCTCACAACTCCGTGGCCCGGAGAAGTTGTGACGCAGCAGAATTCCACACCCTTCCTCTCTACACGTGTGTACCCCAAAGAGGCGCTGGGCAGTGGGTGTTCTCAGGCCAAGAGCAGTCCTTGTTCGGGGCTGCACCTGCTCTGTGGTTCCAAGGTTCTCTGACTCCGCTCCTTTGGGAGCATTTCAGAGCTTGACGCTATCCCCGGGCTGCCAAAGCAAAGAGGCCTAGCGGCCTTTCACACTGAAGGCATGGGCTTCTTTCCCATTCACAAAGTGTATGTTGCCCCTCCCAGGCTGGAGGCCTGTAAGTTGACACCCTCTGCTCTGCCCCCGGGAAAATGCAAGTGGGTGCACTCGATTGGGGCTGCCTGGTGAAACAACGGGCAGCCGCCAGCAGCCTGAGTACCTTTCCTGAAGTGAGATTCCTAGCTAGGTACACTCGGCCTTCGGAGGCTAGATGGGAGCAAACATGTGAAACTTGTGGGGAACGGCTTTGACCAACGGCCCAAATGCTTGTGCTGGGTGCGAGGGTTAGGCAGGAACTTTCCAACACAGGGTTTTTAACCTTACCATAAGCCGTCCCTTTGGGCTGAAGCAGGCGGGAGGTCTGTGTCCCCGTCTGGCAAGCAGGGCCTCAGGTGAGCCTGCCACCTGACTGCCTGCCCTCCATCCTAGCCGGCTGAGAAAAGATGGCAAGGCTGAGGGAACCCGCTTACAACGAAACGTTTCTCTTCCGACTAGGAGACTGTGCTACCAAACGTCAGCAGCGCCTCTCCCTCAGAGTGCTCTTCTGGTGCAGACTAGGGAGAGCTCCCTGGGTCCCCAGCGTATGAACGGCTCTTCGCCCGGTTGGTGTCATCCGAGAAAGAGCCAGAGGGGCTGATCTCAACCAATAGGGCTGCACACCGTGAGTCCTTCGGGTAGGGCAGTCCTGAGCCAACGTGCCGCCTAAGGAATGAAAGCAAAGTTTCCTTGCCACAGGAAAGCACACCGGGGCCTGGTGTTTTCTCTATGAAGTTGACGTGAGCTTGAGGGTGAGGCCTACACTACATTGTGGAAAAGCTCGGGGTTACCGGCTGCCTTTCTCCCTCTCTCTGTCCCATACCCGGGGCTCAGCGTTGGGGGAATGCTGAGTGGGAGAGGCTGCCTCGCTGCCGGACTCAGAAGGCTTCTTCCCTTTAGGGCAATTCCGTTTGTGTCTTACCTCGTGGCGGAGGAAGGAGGGCGCCTTGAGCTAGTCTACCACGGAATAGCGAACGACAGAGGATCTGGAGGAGCTGGTTTCTCGGTGGAAGGAGCCAAAACGCCTGCCTTCCTAAGTTCTCTTTCAGAACTGCCAGACACTCTGCCGTCATGGGCCTAAGAACTGGAAATTGTGACGGCCTGGCAACGCTCGGCATCCTAGGAGGCAGTGGAAGTGCGACTCTCAAACTGGACGGAAGAAGCTTCCAAGCATAGTGTTCTTCCATTTACCAAAGAGGACCCAAGTGTCTGAGGCTGGTAGCGTTGTTGCTGGAGCGAACTGGCGTCCCCGTGGGCCTGTCGGTTAATTTCCTGCGTCTGACCCTCTAAGGAAACTCTTCCAGAAAGCCTTTGGGACCCGCTTAGCGAGAACAGCTGCGAAGTGGATGCACAGAACATGAACCTAGATGCCAGCCCTGGGTCCCAATCATCCACCTTTCTCTGGAGGTTACGTAGCCCACGGGGGGATTCAAGCAGGGAGTTTGCCTTAGACAACCGACACATGAAACTGGGATGAGGTGGAGGGCCACTCTCCTTGCCCTCACAACTCCGTGGCCCGGAGAAGTTGTGACGCAGCAGAATTCCACACCCTTCCTCTCTACACGTGTGTACCCCAAAGAGGCGCTGGGCAGTGGGTGTTCTCAGGCCAAGAGCAGTCCTTGTTCGGGGCTGCACCTGCTCTGTGGTTCCAAGGTTCTCTGACTCCGCTCCTTTGGGAGCATTTCAGAGCTTGACGCTATCCCCGGGCTGCCAAAGCAAAGAGGCCTAGCGGCCTTTCACACTGAAGGCATGGGCTTCTTTCCCATTCACAAAGTGTATGTTGCCCCTCCCAGGCTGGAGGCCTGTAAGTTGACACCCTCTGCTCTGCCCCCGGGAAAATGCAAGTGGGTGCACTCGATTGGGGCTGCCTGGTGAAACAACGGGCAGCCGCCAGCAGCCTGAGTACCTTTCCTGAAGTGAGATTCCTAGCTAGGTACACTCGGCCTTCGGAGGCTAGATGGGAGCAAACATGTGAAACTTGTGGGGAACGGCTTTGACCAACGGCCCAAATGCTTGTGCTGGGTGCGAGGGTTAGGCAGGAACTTTCCAACACAGGGTTTTTAACCTTACCATAAGCCGTCCCTTTGGGCTGAAGCAGGCGGGAGGTCTGTGTCCCCGTCTGGCAAGCAGGGCCTCAGGTGAGCCTGCCACCTGACTGCCTGCCCTCCATCCTAGCCGGCTGAGAAAAGATGGCAAGGCTGAGGGAACCCGCTTACAACGAAACGTTTCTCTTCCGACTAGGAGACTGTGCTACCAAACGTCAGCAGCGCCTCTCCCTCAGAGTGCTCTTCTGGTGCAGACTAGGGAGAGCTCCCTGGGTCCCCAGCGTATGAACGGCTCTTCGCCCGGTTGGTGTCATCCGAGAAAGAGCCAGAGGGGCTGATCTCAACCAATAGGGCTGCACACCGTGAGTCCTTCGGGTAGGGCAGTCCTGAGCCAACGTGCCGCCTAAGGAATGAAAGCAAAGTTTCCTTGCCACAGGAAAGCACACCGGGGCCTGGTGTTTTCTCTATGAAGTTGACGTGAGCTTGAGGGTGAGGCCTACACTACATTGTGGAAAAGCTCGGGGTTACCGGCTGCCTTTCTCCCTCTCTCTGTCCCATACCCGGGGCTCAGCGTTGGGGGAATGCTGAGTGGGAGAGGCTGCCTCGCTGCCGGACTCAGAAGGCTTCTTCCCTTTAGGGCAATTCCGTTTGTGTCTTACCTCGTGGCGGAGGAAGGAGGGCGCCTTGAGCTAGTCTACCACGGAATAGCGAACGACAGAGGATCTGGAGGAGCTGGTTTCTCGGTGGAAGGAGCCAAAACGCCTGCCTTCCTAAGTTCTCTTTCAGAACTGCCAGACACTCTGCCGTCATGGGCCTAAGAACTGGAAATTGTGACGGCCTGGCAACGCTCGGCATCCTAGGAGGCAGTGGAAGTGCGACTCTCAAACTGGACGGAAGAAGCTTCCAAGCATAGTGTTCTTCCATTTACCAAAGAGGACCCAAGTGTCTGAGGCTGGTAGCGTTGTTGCTGGAGCGAACTGGCGTCCCCGTGGGCCTGTCGGTTAATTTCCTGCGTCTGACCCTCTAAGGAAACTCTTCCAGAAAGCCTTTGGGACCCGCTTAGCGAGAACAGCTGCGAAGTGGATGCACAGAACATGAACCTAGATGCCAGCCCTGGGTCCCAATCATCCACCTTTCTCTGGAGGTTACGTAGCCCACGGGGGGATTCAAGCAGGGAGTTTGCCTTAGACAACCGACACATGAAACTGGGATGAGGTGGAGGGCCACTCTCCTTGCCCTCACAACTCCGTGGCCCGGAGAAGTTGTGACGCAGCAGAATTCCACACCCTTCCTCTCTACACGTGTGTACCCCAAAGAGGCGCTGGGCAGTGGGTGTTCTCAGGCCAAGAGCAGTCCTTGTTCGGGGCTGCACC